>NC_056743.1:265746767-265799267 GCF_019279795.1 Protopterus annectens
CTCTGCAACCCTCACCACTCTCTGTAGTGCCTTCTTTTCTTTAGCCGTACAACTACCAAATCACACTGTGGTCACTGGTAGGATCCTCTCTGTAGCACATCTGTAGAAGGTGGAGAGGGTATGAGGTGGGAGCTTAGCTTTCTTCAGCCTTTTCAGAAAATAGAGGCGGTGTGCTTTCTTGATCAACTGGCTGGAATCTCTACCACGAGAGATTCTCTGTGCATGCCAAGGAATTTTGTGCACTTAACCCCCTCTACTTTCACCATTGATCATGAGCGCTGGCTGGTTGTTTTTTTTTTCCTCAAGTCAGTGATCATCTTTCATCTTGTTTACGATCAGGTCAAGGGTTTTCCCCTCTCGGCAGCTGATCAGAGATGCTATCTTCTCTCTGTGCTCTTTCTTCCTTTGTGATGAGCCCCACGACTGTGATATCAGCAAACTTGATATGGTTGGACTTGTGCTTTGCATAGCAGTCGTGGGTCAAGATGGTAATAGTGGACTAAGAGCACATCTCTGTGGAACTCCGGTGTTAATCTTGATACAATTTGAGTTCTTACCTGAACTCACTCTCTGGCCTCTCAATCAGAAAATCCGGGATTCAGTTAGAGATGTTTACTGACTCCTGTCCTGTATATGCCAGCTTTTCTATCAGCTGCATTGGTACACAGTATTAAATGTTGAACTGAAATCTGTGAACATCCTCATAGTTGTCATTGCCCTCAAGATGTTAGAGAGCTGTGTAGTGCTAATGAAATGGCATCAGCTGTGGATCTGTTGGCTCTGTAAGACTGCAGAGGGTCAAAATCGGGAGGTAGGCTTTATGACAAATGCCTTTTGATTAGCTGCTCAAAACACTTCTTCATAGGTGGGTGTCCGAGCAGCTGGTCTGTAGTTGTGACTGGGAGGGGGGGTCTTAGGCAATGGAATGTTTCCTTGTAGCATGAGGGTACTTTCGCCATGGCAAGAGAGGTGTTAACTATCTCTGTGAGCACCAGGCACATTTGATCAGCACATCTTTTAACACCTTGCCTAGTGTGTTGTCTGGGCTAGCAGCCTACCTGGGGTTCACCTTCCATAGCTCTTTTCTCATCTCTTCTGTACTGAGTTTGAGTACAGCATCCTTCTCATTAGTGGATAGCTTTAGTGCCAATCTGTTTCTCAAGTCTTCCAGAGAAGATATTTAAACTGCCCGGGAATTCAATGCTATTCTCGCACTGTGCTGACCTGATTTTGAGTTGGTGATCATCTGTATGCCTCGCCATAATCTCCTTGCATCCCTCATGTCGTCAGAGTGGCTCTTCACATTTCTGCTTTACTCCCTCTTTGCCTCCTTTATACCACTCCAGTCTCTCTTGCTTTCCTTAGGGCTGTTTTGTCCTTAGGCACTATAAGCTGCTTTTCTCACCCTCAGAAGCCCATATACCTTGGGGGTGAGCCATGGCTTCTGGTTAGCTCTGATAGTGATGCTGTTGGTGCTACTTCATCAACACAGTTTGAAATGTATGACATCGCAACCTCTGTGTATTCATGTTTGTTCAGATGTTGATTGTGGCTGCCTCCTTGGACATATCCCAGTCTGTTCTTTCAAAACAGTCTTGGAGGGCCTCCATGGTTCCTTTGGCCAGACCCTGATTTGTTTCTTTGGGGGTTTCCCTTTAATCAGTGCCGGTTTGAAGGCTTGTGATAGCAAGATGGTAGAATGGTTAGAATTTCCCATTTCTGGAAGTTGCACTGCCTTGTAGGCTTTCTTTGTTTGTATATTCAGAACTGCCTTAAGTTCCCTGCTACCACATGTACAAAGCCAGGATTTTTCTTCGGCAACTCACCAATATGTTTGCATGGTCTACTTAGAGCCTCGGTGATATTAGCACTGGGTGGGATATACACAACTGTTACACTGACCCCATTCAGCTCCCTGGGCAAGTAAAATGGTATAAATATGAAGGAGAGAAACCAGTAGTGTGGTAGTAAGTTTCAGTTACTGCATCATCTTTTGTTGGCATATATGCAGACTCCTCCTTTGGCCTTTCCACACAACTTGTTCCTGTCTACATGAAACCGCTTGAAACTGTTTTAAGTTTACAGGACTGTGATTTATTTTGTCATGCAGCCATGTCTCAGTAAACAAAAATAAACAAGTATTTGTCACCTTGTCCTTATTGCAGATTTCCAGTGTAAAGTAGTCCATCTTGTTGTCCAGTGATCTCACATTAGCTAGCAGTATTGGTGATAGTGCAGGCCTGTGAAGGTTTGCTTTTAGCTTAACAGCATTACCTGCTATGCATTCTCTTTTCCTTGTTTTTTTATATCTTTTTCCTTGTCCAGCATGTTCCAGACCCACCACCTACCAGATTCAGGCATATTAGAGTGTGTAGTTAAAATACCCAGCTGTTGTGACTGAGTAGTAGGCCCCAGATAGTCTGCAGACTTCAAGGCATCAATCCAATAAGTAGATGTCGACTGTTTAATTTCTAGTTATTTCCGTCTGGTGTAACTTATTGTACCTTCAATTGCAAGTGCAGAAACTGATTTTTTTGTAAGTTTTTTTTTTTGTGCTAAAGACG
Organism: Protopterus annectens; assembly: GCF_019279795.1. Taxonomy (NCBI): domain Eukaryota; kingdom Metazoa; phylum Chordata; order Ceratodontiformes; family Protopteridae; genus Protopterus; species Protopterus annectens. The sequence continues at coordinate 265,749,332 of NC_056743.1, forward strand.
ACAAAATAAGCATATCTCTAGAACTAGCTGACACAACCACTGCCTCAGCACGTGCACACACACACTTTTTGTGTGTGAGTATATACTTGTATAAAAAATATTACACAGAATTATGAGTGGGGTGCCGATCATAAGTTGCTTGTGTTCGAGACATGGATGCTTAGAAATTCACCTCAAGAGCAAAGCTTGAAAGGTGACTCTTGGCATCCATGTCAGTGATAGAATTGTTTGTAGTGCAGGTATTTGCTCCATGTACTGCTACATACAGGGGGGGGGGGCTACTTTCACAGCCATAATACACTCGGTGTGGTCTCAAAGACCATGTAAAAATGTGTTGTGTTTACATTGACTTTGCCATGCCTCTCAGCTGTCTAGATTTCCACAGAATGTTCAAATTTATGCCTCCTATATTTGGTCTGCTCGTCATAAAATCTGTGTTTTTCTGACAAATTGCTGAGGACCAAGTAATGACCTACATATGAGTTTCAGACTTTGTATCATTCAGAAAATGTTGATCAATACAAATCCTGTTATTCTTTCAACTTTCTAAGCTTATAAGTAATGGACGCATTATCAGCTTACAGCAGGCAGAAAAATGTTTTTATTCTGCTGTTGCTGTTTGGTCATTACTGGCAAATGTAACTGCCTAGAGCAAGACCTGACCTTAAGTTAAGCAGTGGGTGCTTAATATTATGATAGGGTCTCATCCTATAATAGGGCTGAACTGATTTGCCTTTTATCATATATGAGCATAATCGCCTTACTCAATTCCCTCAGCAGTGTATTCTGGGCATGGTTTTTAATATGGTACTGACTGAAAGAATTGCCTCATAGACCATGCAAAGATCATTTACGTTAGCTATAGGAAACAGACTGTTCCTGAAGCCTTTCTGAATGGTTCTTGTTTGCCAATCCTACACTGTGTTAGATTCTGTTAAGATGATTTAGTAGTCTCTTAAGCTACTGAACATATTTTGTTAGGAAGGTGTACAACTGTTTCATATTATCATGTATTTTCTTTGTTTAATTCCAGACTGACCAAGGTATTAAAAATCTGCCTGTAGAAGAAGCAGAGCAACTGTCAGCTACTGACCCAGATTATAGCCTCCGTGACCTTTATAATGCTATTGCCAATGGTAACTACCCTTCCTGGACATTTTACATCCAAGTCATGACTTTTGAAGAAGCAGAGAATTTTCCATTTAACCCCTTTGATGTAACCAAGGTAGGTCAGGAACCCTTGGTAATGTGCCATTACATCATTGCGTTGCACATCAAACACCCAACATTATTTGTAAATAGAGTACATGTTGCTGCTGTTTGGTTTACAATAGCTGTCTTTTGATTTGCATAATTGTGTTTTCTTATTGTAGGTCTGGCCACATAACGATTATCCCCTTATCCCAGTGGGTAAGCTGGTCCTTAACAGGAACCCAGTCAATTATTTTGCTGAGGTGGAACAGATGGCATTTGATCCAAGCAACATGCCAGCAGGGATTGAACCTAGTCCTGACAAGATGTTGCAGGTTGGTTGAAAAGCAAATTAAGTTTGAGAAATGGAGAGAGTAATTGATTTAAAAGAAAAGGTAACATTCAGGATTATTACTTTGCCGAGACATCTCACAATTTGTATTTGACTTAAATGTTTCTTTAATACCATTATTTACATCTTCACATTTGCTTTGAAACAAGGAGGTGTTAAGTCCTACTATAGTACAAGACCCGACCTTAACAAATATTAAGTATCCCCCTGCTTTAACGTAAGGTCGGGTCTAGTCTGAAATTTAATGCTCTACCTCCTTATCTTTCACCATCTTTCCATGTATCTCATACCTTCCTAACTGTCTCTTTGGATTCCCTCTTCACAGCCTTATCTGGTAGCACCTGGGAACGCAAGTCTTTACATATTTAGTTTCGGAGATTGAAGGGGTAATTGGTCTCTATAGCCTGCTGCTTGTCACCTTCCTCCTTTATCCTTTTTGTACAGGATGCTCCCTCACACCTCCATGACATGATCTTGTGCACCCATATCATGTACCTACTATGTTTCCTTGTCTTTAGTGAGAAGGCTTTTCTGGTTTGTAGTCTTACACTTTCCCTGTGTACCAAGTTCTTTTTGGTCTTTCTAATATTCATTTTTTTTTTTTTTAAACAACTTAATCTTAAAACAAAGATTGTGCAAAATTGTTTAAAGAAAAAAGAACAAAAACATAACTATTTACAGATGTCCACAACAAAATCAAACAGAAAAGTATAAATTGTTAAAATTAATCAAGTAAATCCCTTAATTTGACTAAAATCTAAACTGGTGAGTAATATTAGAAGTTCTCATTTTGTCAGTTGACAGTTCTTTTTTTCAGGTATCTTTTGTTAAATTAATGAATTCAATGAAAGAACAGTTTTACATTTCCACTTGTGAATATTTTTCTTGCTATAGCTTAAATGGACCTGAGGAGAGGCACCTGCACCCTAGGAATGGAATCTGTAACTGGAGTGTTAAATAAGATCAATAAGTTAGAAATGATACTATTATCTGTCCACAAAGTTTGGGCAAAATTTCTAAATTCACCCCGAAAAGGAGTTACTGTTTTACAATCCAATATCATATGAAACCATTCTGCATTAGAGACCTAATTACACCTCCAACAATTAATTTTCCCATAGTTATTAAAGCTGTTTTATATGGAGTTGTTAAAGCTCTGTGAAGAAATCTCCATGTATATATTTTAAAAATAAAGTGAAGTAGATTTTACCATAGATTTAAGAATTCAGCTTTTATCTTCAACAGAAAAGGCTTCATTAATCGTGGAGTAATTCCAAAATAATGAATCTGTGGAGCTAAACTTTTCTAAATTGATATACGATGCATTTTTTATCTGAGTTACTAGTGATCCTGTAAAAAAAAAAACCTTCATAGCTTTGGAATAGGATTTGTTTGAAAATCCATGGAGAATTTGAATTTCATCACTAACCTATTTTTACATGATTGTATAGTCAATTATTTTCTAAACACGGTCTTGCAAGAAGATAATCTGTATTTTTTTTTCTGATTAAGAATTGATGCCAAAAGATTAAATTTGCATCCCTTAAGGTCTAGCATTTTGTTTGTTATAAATTTCCAAACAACCCATAGTATTTGATATAGGGAACAATAACATTTCATGAATCTTTTAAAATTTGTAAGGATGTAATTATTGAAGGGAAGAGAAATAGTAGTTTTTCTTTAAGTTTAAACATACTCTTTCAAGATCCAGTAAATCTGATTAATTGCAAATGTAGAGAAAGATTCTACAACATAGATTTCCAAGTGGATTAGCACAAGGAATTTAACCTTAGAGATATTCAGTAGAGAAGTATGGATTTGGCATGTAATTCAACATTTGAAAAACTTAATCCACCTTCTTGCCAACTTTTAACATGCCAATCAAAGGATATTCTTGGTTTATTTATACTAGACTTTATTATAATTCAAAGATAATTTGTGATTTTTCTCAAATAAAATTCTTAGGTTCTTAAACTTTTAAGTAAAGATGTTATGTGATCCTATCTCGCCTACATTCTGAATGATGGGTTCGGAGTCTCTTATTGGCTGAGCTTACTATATCAGGATGCACCACCACCAGTCCCCCAGATCTGGTTTTGCTTCTCCCTGCGAGGCGTGGTCTCGAGCTGGCTGGGCTAAGTAGTTTATTAAACTAACTTTTCTGTTTTTTGCTGTTTTTGCTCACAAAGCTGTTTGATTTGGATTTAATTGTTGTGTGTGATTGGGTTCAGTTTGTTTTCTCCATCCAGGGCCTTCCGGACTGTTAACCTTTATACAGGGTCTCTAGTAATTGTACAAATTGGTTAGAGTTACCTGTTCTTTTACAGGAAGAGTTGGCATTAATTATTTCTGTAAGCTTTATTTATCAGCAGTAAAAATTTAGTGTACTTTCCTGTCAGAGTGACTAGATTTGTGTATCAATATGTCTCAAACCCTAGGCCTTGCTTTAAAAATGTTCTAAATGTGCTTTTAAGATGTCTGTTACTGATGACCATCTACTTTGTGTTTATTGTTTAGGGGCAAAGCACTTGCAGGAGTCATGCAGCGTATGTCACGCTTTTTCCTCAAGGGTCCTCCAGGAGAGGAAAAATAAATTGATTCTCAAAGGGTTGATTAAACCCTCTTTTGAAGAAGCCTTGTCTTCCTCTCCGACTCCAAAGGGCTTGGTTCGACCAGTCCGGATCCGACTGCCAAGACCTAAGGCAGGCCTCTCGCCCGGCAAAGGCAAAGGCTTCGAGGAGTCCGTCAACGGTCTGCCCTCGATGCCTCAATGCTCGACTCGGACCGATGGCTGGGGCATCTTTCCAGTCCCCAGTCTTCCAAAAATTTGTTTCGTTCCGACTCAGTTGCCCTCGGAGCCGATGACCATACCCACAAAAATTGTTTGGTTTCGACCCAGTTTGGCCGGGGGCCGATGACCATGACTACCCATTGCCATTCCTCCTCCGACTGCTTGGCTCCGTCGGCAGGTGCTCTTGGCTGGACCCGAGGGTGATGTTTCGACTCTGCTTCGGTTCCTCCCTCCCTCGTGCTTGCTTCTCTTGGACTTCATCCAGGTCCCCTGGCCCCGACGACGGACACTCCGAGATTTTACCAGCACCTTCCTGGGCGTGGAGACTGGGTCTTTGGCAGTTCCCTGTCCGTAGCCAGCGGAGCCCGAGGTTACCCCAGTGAGGTTCCCCTCCTCCTGAGGGTTCTTGGACTTGTCTTCAGAGGAACCCCAAGGAAGAGATAGCAGAGGAAGTGATATGGATGATGCGGAGGGTCCCCTCGGATGATGTCTCCTTTGCAGACATCTTAGAGATCCTCAAACAACGAGGCGGCTGGATGTTGCTCCTCAAGGCCTTTGGGGCTCAGCCTCCGCCTCCTGGGTGTTGGATTTAGTTTGCCTTCTCGTCCAAACAAATTCTTATCTGGCTGTAGATGCCATGGTGGTGGCATCTGCTACACAACAGGACGCGGCAGGTTTCTTCAACGCATCCATCCTCCTAATAAGGAGTCTAGGAGTATGGATAGCTCCAGAGGGATCTGGTCAAGGAGTTGTCAGACTCCTCGGGTAACCTACCTGAGCAGCTAGCCCAGTCCGTTAGCTCTCAGTTGGCTATCCCCGTCAATTGCTAACTAACCGTCATGATGCTCATTTCCTTGCGGGCCGAGAAGGAGTGTAGGCAGAGCACAGGCGTGGCAGCCTGGCTCCGCTTGTGTCAGTTCGCGGAGGCCTTCAAGTCTTCCTTTTGATGGGTCCTCATTGTTTGGACCCCCGCTGTGAGCAAGAGGGAAGCGTTATCTGATCCCAAGGCCTTTTCTCCCAACAGCAGGCAGAGGCAGAGGCGAGGGCCCCAATTCTCTGAGACCGACCGTCCTTTGGCTCTGCGGGTTTCTTTCCATGGGATTGCCCGGCTGTGCTGCTCGAGCCAGTCGGGTGTCGTTGCCAAGCACCTAAAAGCCTGGGAGTCAATCACTCAGGACAGATGGGTGCCAGGATAATGCCGGAGGTTACACCATCCCATTCAAATACTCACCCTCCGTCCAAGAGAATCCCGGACCCACCACCCAGTCAAAGGGAATTAGCAGCTGCAGAGCTTCAAAGCTGCTAGAAAACAACGGTCCCCACAGACCAAATCGGATCAGGAAATTACTCCAGGTTCTTTTTAGTGCCAAAAGACAGGGGACCTGAGACCAATATTGGATCTCAGACTGAACCTATCCACGAAATCCAATGCAATCCATTCTCCCGTTGTTGGAGAAGGATGTTTGGATGTGCTATTATCATACCGATCACATCAGGCGCAAGGCATCTCAGCCTGGGAGCCAGTCATTACCAATTTTGTGCTCTGCCCTTTGGTCTCACCACAGCCCCCAGGGTGTTCACCAAGTGTTTGGCAGTAGTGGCTCACCTGAGGAGTCTTGGATTCCAAGTGTTTCCCTATCTGACTGGCTCCTGACTGCCACCGCCAGGCATCTACTTATGGACAACCTCAAAGCCACCATCTCCTGGGTGTTTCCCTAGGGATTACATTCAATTGGTCAAAAGTCTCTTTTGCCCTCTCAGCGCGCATAAAGTTTATAGGAGCAGAGATAGACTCAAGATTGATGCGTCTTTCTTCCTGCCGAAAGGATCCGAACTTTACAGGGCCAAGTTCAGGCTCTGATCTCGAGATCAAAGCCCCAGCCAGGATGGTCTTACAGGTTCTAGGCTCAATGTCTGTTTAGTTCCTCTAGCAAGGTTACACATGAGGATTCTTCAGTGGCTCTTGTCAACTCAATGGTCCTTTCAAGATCTTCCCTCAATCATCACATCATGATTACGGAATATGCAAAAGGGACCTTGCTGGTGGCTTCAGACATCCAACTTGGATCAATGCCTCCCAGATAGGGTGGGGGCATTGTCTGGGAAGGCTAGTTCAGGGCTCCTGGCCTCTTCTCCACATCAGCGTGTTGGAGATGAGGGCTGTACTTCTATCCCTACAGGCCTTACACAAGTTTCTTCCTCAGGGCATCATCGCCATCCACACAGACAACATGTCGGTGGTTTGGTATCTGAACAAACAAGGAGGGACCAGATCGTGTCCCTTTGCAGAGAGGCCATGAGTGTGGGAATGGGCTGTTTGCGACTCCACAAAACACCAAGTGCCAAAGGTTCTTCTCCTTGATTCCACATCAGGAAGTACCAGCAATGGATGCTCTAGCACAACCTTGGCCAACAGGATTGCTTTATGCTTTTCCCAATTCCTCCTTCCCCAAAGTTATTCAAAAAGCTTCTCAGCTAGGGTCTTCAATGATTCTGGTGCCCCCCATACGTCAGATATGGTTTCCTTACCTGAAAAGCATGCAGTGGACGGATCCATGGACGACATTGGCATCAGTCCCTTCAATCTCTGAATTGACAGCTTGGCCTCCTCTTCCAGCCTTAGTTAGAAGTCACACACTAGACCCGAAGTTGTTCACATCCCTTCAATCTGAAATTGACAGCTTGGCTCCCACTTCCAACCTTGGGTTACACACTAGACCAGGAAGTTGTTACATTTATCTTGCCACCACTAACAAATTGTACCTCAGTAAGTGGAAGAGGTTTGCTATCTGGGCTCAACTCAAGGGCTTAGACCCTATCACTGCTCCTGTCCCAGAGGTTTTGAAATTCTTAACATCCCTGTTTAATCAGGGATCTTCTGTCTCAACTATTAAAGTTCAACTAGCTGCTATCTCTAAATTCCATGAATCCACGGATCCTCCTTTGATGAGCAGCAGACTATGCAAAACATTCATTAAAGGTGCGAGTCTGTTAAGACCACCAGTTTTTCATCCTGCACCTCCGTGGGATCTTGATTTGGTGCTGCGGCGCATTAACATCTCCCTTTGAACCCGGCTGCTACATGCGAATTAAAATATCTGTCATGGAAAACGGCATTCTTAGTGGCTATTACTTGACAGAAGAGTCTCAGAGCTTCAAGCCCTGTCTATTAAACCACCGTATTTGATTTTCCACAAAGATAGAGTATCACTTAGGCTAATCCATCCTTTGTCCCAAAGGTCTGCTCTAGTTTCTGTCTTCAACAATCTCTAGAACTACCAGTTTTCTTTCCAAAATTCTCTAATGAAGCAGAATACACTCTCCATAAATTGGATGTTCACAGGCAATTACGCTTCTATTTAGACAGGACTCAACAACCGTAAGTCAGACCAATTGTTTGTGTCCTTCTCAGATAATAAATTGGGCCAAACCATCACAAAAGCTACAATCTCAAAATGGATTAGAGATTGCATAACTCAGGCCTATTCTTCTTGAATAAGCAACTTGCATCATCTATCAAAGCTCATTCTACCAGAGCTATGGCTACTTCTATAGCTTTTCATTCCAAGAATTTGTGCTGGCTACTTGGTCCAACCCGCACTTTCATTTCCCACTACAAATTGGATGTGGCATCCTTCATTTGGTTCCACGGTACTCAGGAGTGTTTTCCAGTGAGCCACCCAGGATTCAGGTGCTAGGACGCTGTCCCATCATTCAGAATGTGGCGAGATAGGATCACATAACATCTTTTAGTTATGTACTCACCATAACTTCAGATGTTTGGGATCCATCTGATACTACCCTCCTTCCCCTGCCTTGCAGATCAGAAGAGATTGAGCGGTTTTGAGCTCCACTGTTTTTTATCTTGTTTCATCTGACGATGTTATATAAGCAGGGTATGCATGTGTGCATGGACAAACTAGATCTGGGGGACTGGTGGTGGTGCATCCTGGGATATAGTAAGCTCAGCCAATAAGAGACTTCGCTCTTTGGCATCCATCATTCAGAATGTAGGCGAGATGGATCCCAAACATCTGAAGTTATGGTGAGTACATAACTAAAAGTTTCTGTTTTATTATGATTAAACATTAATCCGGATACTTTTTTTTCACAGTAAGTTACTTAGTTAAATTTTCTGTTGAAGCTTCATCATCACCACTTGTTAAATTGTCATCTGCAAATAACTGCATATTACAGGAAAAACTCATCTATTGAGAATCCCTGAATTTTGCTATTAGATCTAATAAGGTTTTTGAAAGTTTCATTTGTTAGAACAATTAATGGAGGTGTGACAAGGGACAACCCTGATTTGTACCTTTTAATATTTTGAAAGTGCTAGAAAGAGCCTGTTTTAATAAAAGAAAACAAGTTACTTTTTAGATTTTTTTTGTTATAAAATCTAGGGAAAATTAATAAGTGCTTTGAACAAAAAACTCCAAGTAATATAATCAAAAGCCTTATTTATATCTAGACTTATTATAGTTAGATCATTTTGCTTTTATTAGCCAGGTCTAAGTATTAAGCTTAATTGTTATCCTTACCCTTTCTATGTGGTATAAAACTAGTCTGATCATCATTTGTTAATCCTGGCATAATAACATTCAATCTTTTTGCAAGACTAGACAAAATATTTTATAATCATTTAATAATGAAGTAGGACAGGAAGAAGAACATAATTACACAAGTCAGAATCTATATTTGATTTCAAGATGGATATCAGGGAATGTTTGGGGGGGTGGTTGACTTGCATTTACCTTGTTTAAAACTTGTAATAGGATATTTAAAATATTCTCTGGGGATAATTGTGTAATTCTGGCAGTATACCATTAACCCCAGGGGCTTTGGTTTAATTTTATTAATTTGATCTTTTAACTCCTTAAAAGAGAATGACTGACTTACCAATTTTGGATCCATCTTCTTTGGTTAATTTATTGTACATTTGTTGACCGGGAAAGTCTGACTGATGCATGTCCATTTTCAGCGGAGGGTTGGCAAGTTAAAGCTCCCACATTTAAATTTTAAGCAAAATATAAGGTGTATAGAAAGCATTCAGATTTACATAGTACAAAACTTAACATTGACTAGTAACATAGCATTGAAGCTTAAGATTTAACATATTTACATAGACTGAACACATCTTTCACCGTTTTAGGTTTAGACATCACATAATGGTGAACATTTGTTAGTAGAGATGGCATCTTTTGCTTTATACAGTTGAATTGTGAGCCAGTTGGTCATAGTAAGGAGTATAGCAACAAATAGAGCAAATATTAGACATAGTAGGAAGTATAGTAGCAGGAGAAGACAGAGATGGGAAACTGGATAACAGGTAAAGTAAGAAAAGCAGGTGGTGTAAGTAGCTTAAGTATAAAGAGTAGAGGTGTAAAGAGAAAAGTAAAGCTCAACAGATAGGTAAGTGTTCTGCAGTTAGATGGATGTTGACTAAGGGGTTAGATTTAGAGGTGGAACTGGAATGAAGCTAGAGAAGTTGCATTCTTTTGTTGATGAAGCTGAATTCAGAGGGCAAGAGTAAGGGGAGAGGGTGGGGAGGTCAGCCAGGTGGGAATATGTGCATATTGATGCGTGCTTTAGGTGTTTTCAGGAGTCTTTTAAATGTAACCTTTGAGCCTGCCGAGGTAATAGCAGTAGGTAGGGTGTTCCAAATTTTGCCTATGTAGTTAAGGAAGAGGGAGTCCCCTGCTGTGTTGGTCTTGGTGACCTTGATTATTTTTTTGTCGCTAGAGTGAAGTTGTCTAGTTTTAGCTTCTAGTTCTTGTAGATTGGCCAGTGTTGGAGTTTTGTCTGGGAGTAGTAGGAGATTGTGAGCCAAAGTTGATGGTTTGAGATTAGGGAATTCAAGCCAGTGAAGTTGTTTTAGGGAATGGCAATGTTGGGCTCAGTAGGGGGCACTGGTAGCAAATCTTGCAATTTGATTGTAACAGGTGTTAAGTTTGGCAATTTAGGTTTTGGGTAAGTTGGTGAGAATGGGTGAGGCATTAAATAGTGTAGAATGTAGGCAAGTCTGAGCAATTGTTATCCTAGCATGTTAGAAATGGTCTAATGTTATACTGACTGCCCAGTTTTTTGTAGTTATTTTTAATGGTTTGATTTATATGCTGATCAAATTTGAGGATATCAGTGGTCACTCCTAGCAGTTTAGTGCGAGTCTCGGGGGAGATGACAATCCCATCCCTGGACACAGTATTAAATGGGTTGGGTATTGTGGTAGATTTAGGTGTAAATAGCAACATTTTTTTGGGAGGGGATTTAGTATTAGGTTTTGGTTAAGAAACCAGTTTTTGGTTGTATGGAAGGCTTTTTGGGTTCTAGAGAGGAGCTTCTGAGGATCATTGGCTGAACAGACTAGTGCTGAATCATCAGAGTATTGTATAACTGTTGCATCTTGACAGATGCTGTGGAGGTTATTGGTGAAAATGGAGAATAGGAGGGGACCTAGCCTTGTGGGCTCCTGTAGTGATGGGTAGCAGTGTGGATAGGTTGTTGTCCCACTGAACTGCTTGTTTTCCTTGTAGATAGTTTTGAAACCAAGTTGATGCTTGGTTACCAAGGCCAAGGTCAGTAAGGGCTTGTACTAGTTTAAGATGGTTGACCATATCAACTGCCTTTGATAGGTCCAAGAATGTGGCAGAAGTTAGAGTGCCTGTGTGTTTTGGTTGATGAGGTTTGTGAAAGAGGAGTAGGGCTGTGGTTATGCTATGAGCAGGCAGAAATCCATGTTTAGTAGGAGAGAGAAGTTGGTTGTTAAGCAGGTATGGCATAAGTTGGTGTATACATTTCTCCAGTATTTTAGCTAGTGGAGGCAGGATGGCTATGGGGTGATAGTTGGTGAGGTCTGTGGAGGTTACCGCCTTCATGCAGGGGGGATAATATGAGGTCTTCCAGATGGTGGTATTGAGGTTTCAAGGTAGATCTGTTTAGAAGGATGGATATAAGGAAGGCAGGTTCATTGGCAGCCAACTGAAGGTATTCACCAGATATCCCATCAGCTGCTAGTCTAGTTAGGCTTGTTTGGATAGCAACCTTTTGACATAATTGGTAGGGGTGGGTTGATATTAGAAGTTTGTTTCTATTTACAGGATGTTCATCGTGCATACAGCTGCAGTCATTACAGATGGGTTATCCTGCCGTCAGGTGGGTCCTCGGTCGGCCGAATTCCAAAGTCTAGGTCCAGCGTCGGTTGTCGTTGCTTCTTCCCTGACGTCAGTGCGGCAGGGGGATAAGAGGCAGCAGACACCATTTTCTTCAGTCTTTCTTGCCGCGCGGTGCCCGAATCAGTTCGCAAGTGCCGGTCGGCCAGCTCCTGAGATTTACGAAAGTATTTCAGCCGAAGTCTTCTTTAAAGCTAAGTACCCCATTGGGGAAACTTTTCTTGTCTCAGACCGATGTCAAAGTTAATAATTGCATTTCTTGTGGGAAGCAAATGCCGCATAAGGATTTCCACTCTTCCTGTATACCTTGCTTAGGGCCATACCACGATGTCGCGGCCTGCTGTTTTTGTGCTAGGTTCAACAAGCGCACTAAGCGCCGGGCGGCATTCGCCCTTCATTATTTTGGCAAAAAAATGTAATATCATGTCGTCGGATACACCGACACCAGTTTTGAGCAAAAGACGCGAAGACAAGGACCGACATCCGAGGTTTGCATCGAGTACTGAGACCACGCTTAGGCCGACTACCTGTTCTCCGGTTCTCAGTGAGGCGCCTACGCAGCCCCTGACTATCGATGAAACTACTTTACCGGTGACTTCAGTACCCGAGGACGCAGGCTCCTCTGTCTCCATTCCCATTGCAGATATCGACGCCACTCTTGGCAGGGAAACTGAAAATTTAGTGAGGCCTGCCATTTCTGAAGGCGTCTTCAGGCCTTCCACTTTCTCTATTAAATCCTTCACTGAATCTAAAGCTGCCATGAAACCTAAAAAAAACGGGTCCTCAGACCTCCTCTCAAGGCCCCATGCCTAAAAAGCAGATGCTTAAAATGGCTGAGGATTTGATGACTCTCATCAGGGGTTCTCAACCCCCCTCTGACAACAGACCCAGATTGGAGGAAGACTACCCTTCCTCAGACCTGGCTTCTATTACCTCAGACCATTCTGAGGACCAGGATTATGCATATTCCCCTTTTGAAGACTCTGATGCCGAGGAGTCTATTCCCTCTGTCTCCCCCCCGAGGACTACTCTTTTGGGGAAACCTTGCATACATTGAGGGAGCACTTCCACTGGGAAGGCCAAGATTACTCAGATTCCAAGAAAAGGCTCAGGGAATTTCTACTGCTCCCCCAGCATAGGCCCCTGGCTATCTCTCTTGTTTAGATATTTTGGATGATGCATACGCAGAAGCCAGTCTTAATCCAGATTCTGTACCCCCAGCCCCTGTTAAACCAGACAGGTATTACCGGGATGTTCATCGTGCATACAGCTGCAGTCATAACAGATGGGTTCTCCTGCTGTCAGGCGGGTCCTCGGTCGGCCGAATTCCAAAGTCTAGGTCCGGCGTCGGTTGTCGTCGCTTCTTCCCTGACGTCAGTGTGACAGGGGTATAAAAGAACCAGCCAACGCCATTTTCTAAAGTCTTTCTTGCCGTGCGGTGCCCGAAGCAGAAGCAGTTCGCAAGTGCCGGTCGGCCAGCTCCTGAAATTACGAAAATTTTGCAACCGAAGTTTTCTTGAAAGCTAAGTACCCCGTTGGGGAAACTTTTCTTGCCTCAGACCGATGTCAGACAAAGTTAATAACTGTATTTCATGTGGGGAAGCAAATGCCGCATAAGGATTTCCATTCCCTCTGTATTCCTTGTTTAGGCCCAGACCACGACGTCTCGGTCTGTCGCTTTTGTGCTACATTCAACAAGTGCACCATTAAGTGTCGGGTAGAGTTTGCCCAGCATTATTTTGGCAAAACATTTAACTATATTATGTCGTCTGATACTCTTCTTCAGTTTAGTCTAAAAAGCGCAAAGATAAGGACTGACACACGAGGTCCGCGGCCTCTACCGACACCACGCCAAAGCAGACTACACATGGTCCGTTCTCAGCGAGGTGCCTACGCAGCCCCTGACTACCGACGACACTTCATTGGCGCTGTCTCCTGTGCCCGAGGTCGCAGGCTCCTCAGCCCACACCCCGACTACAGATACCGAAGCCACTCTTGGAGGTGAATCTCAAACTGGACAGGTCTACCTCCTCTCAAGGTGTCTTCAGACCTTCCTCTTCTTTTTCCATCAAGGCTTTCACTAAGTCTAAAGCAGCCATGCATTCTAAGAGGCAAGCTACACAGGGCCCATCTCCAGGTCCCATGCCTAAAAAACAGATGCTTAAAATGGCTGAGGATTTAATTACTGTAATCAGGGGTTCTCAACCCCCCCCCCCCCCGGACAAAAGGCCCAGAGTGGAGGAAGAATCCCCCTCCTCTGATCAGGGCTGCATTATATCAGAGCACTCTGATGAACATGAACATTCTTACTCCCCTTTTGAAGACTCCGATGCAGACGAGTCCATTCCATCTGTATCCCCCCCAGAGGATTACTCCTTTGGGGAAACTTTGCATACCTTAAGGGAACACTTCCACTGGGAGGGCCAAGATAATTCAGATTCCAAGAAAAGGCTTAAGGAATTCCTCTTGCTACCTCAGCACAAGCCTCTGGCTATACCTCCTGTCTTGGACATACTAGATGATGTGTACTCTGAGGCCTGCCTTAACCTGCATTCTCTACCTCCAGCCCCAGTCAAGCCTGATTGGTACTACTGGGTTCCTGACTCACACCAATTTCTATACAAAAGCCATGCTGCTGACCCAGAAACCATCTCACAGGGCCCCAAGGGAATTAAGGCCTCCACTGCTAAAAATCCATTACCTTCCGAGAGAGATTCCAGATCCTTAGAAAGGTGGGGAAAAAAGGTATATACCTCGGCCACCTTAACCATGAGGGCGTTAAACTGTCAGTTCCGTATGCTAAAGTACCAACAGTTTTTGTTATCACAATTGAGAAGTAAAATGTCACAACCTGAACTACCAGACTTGAAGGAGTTGCAGGATTTGATGCACAGTGCAGAACAAGTGGGTAAACATACCTTACAGTGTGGTTTTGATGCTCTAGAGGCCTCGTGTAGAGCTGCTGTTAAAGGATCAGTCATACGTAGACATGCCTGGCTCAAGGAACAAACCTTACCAGATCATGTCAAAGCTAAATTACTAGATGCCCCTCTACAAAAGGATGTATTATTTGGTGCTAATGCTGAGGAGGTATTAAGGAAAATGGAGGAAAAGGCTAAATCAATGCAAACAGTGAAAGATTTTCTACAGGTACAACCCCCACGTTTCAGTAGAGATTGTCCTTCCAAAAATTGGTCCTTTCCAGCCACGGACAGACCCCAAAGAGGTAGACACAGGCGCCCGAGGGGCAGAGGGCAATCCCAAGGATCGTTTAGAGGCAGACAGTGGCAAGCTCATACACAGAGGTGGTGAGGATAACTTGCAACCATTCAGAAAGCAAGCCCAATGACTTCCCCTTTGCATGCCAAGCAAGACTCAAATGGCAGCACCCTTAGGCGGAAAACTGGCATCATTTTCAAAAAAATGGCATATTGTCACAAGACAAATGGATCCTGGACATTATAAACAGAGGCTACAGATTCCTTTTTCACACCCTTCCAAAAATGAGAGGCATGCCAAACCTGCCACACAATCAAAGGGCAGAGGCACAAAGACAAATTTCTGATCTCTTAGACATGAAAGCTGTTCAAGAGGTACCTACGCACGAACAAGGTCAAGGTTTTTATTCCAAAAAGATTGGAGACCTATTTTGGACTTTTCCATCCTAAACACATTTCTACTTGTACCAAAATTCAAGATGCTCACTCTACAGCAGCTTCTTCCCATTCTGGGCAAGGAGTCTTGGCTGGTAACATTGGACCTCAAGGAGGCATACCTGCATGTCACAATCAGACAAAATTGCAGAAGATACCTCAGATTTCTTGCAGGTTCAACCCATTATCAATTCTCTGCATTGCCCTTTGGCTTATCTACTGCACCCAGAGTATTCACAAAATGCCTGGCATCAGTAATTGCCTACTGCAGACTTCAAGGGATACAAATATACCCCTATTTGGATGACTGCCTGATCCAAGTGGACAGCAAGCACATTCTTCTGAAACATCTGGCTTATGTAATAATGTTGTTGAATTCTCTGGGATACACAGTCAACAAAAAGAAATCAAGGCTAATACCCTCTCGGAAAATACTTTTCCTGGGTGCCAACTTGGACACAAACACCCAGATGGCCTACCTCACGCCAGAGAAACAGGGGCAACTAACTCAATACTTCAGAACACTAGCAAATTGCACCAGGCTGACTGCAAGGAAAATCCTGCAGGCTCTGGGATTCATGGCATCTTGCATCTTACTAATCCCATGTGCAAAGCTGCATATGAGGAAACTTCAATGGTACCTGAAAAACCTATGGTCTCAACACAGCCACAGTTTGGAAACAATAATACCACTAATTCCATGTCTTCAAAAGGAATTTCTGTGGTGGGCTCAAGCATGACAAACAGGTCTCACATTCAACAAGCCTCAAGCAAATAGTCATCACAACAGACGCCTCTGACTACGTCCGGGGGCGCACATGACAGATCGGTGCATTCAGGGCAAATGGTCCCAAAAAGAAAAGCACCTTCACATCAATCAAAAGGAGATGCTAGCAGTAATAAATGCTATTATAGCTTTCAAAGACCTTCTGCATCCAGGTCCACTATTGATAAGAACGGACAACACCATAGTAATGTGGTACATAAACGGGGAGGAACCCATTCTTACCCCCTATGCAGACTGGCCATGTCACTTTGGAACATGGCCCTGGACTTACAAATTGAACTACAAGCACAGTACTTGCCAGGCAAGGAAAACACGCTGGCAGACAACGTAAGCAGAAATATGACAGATCCACACGAATGGAAGTTTAATCCTCAAGTTTTTACAGAGATAATTCAAGCATGGGGAAGGCCAGACATAGATCTCTTTGCCTCCCACAAAAATCACCAATTGACAAAGTTCTGCTCAAGGATTTTTCATCCAAAGGCC
The DNA here is from genome assembly GCF_019279795.1 of Protopterus annectens. Classification (NCBI taxonomy): domain Eukaryota; kingdom Metazoa; phylum Chordata; order Ceratodontiformes; family Protopteridae; genus Protopterus; species Protopterus annectens. The sequence continues at coordinate 265,765,761 of NC_056743.1, forward strand.
TGGAGAGTGGACGCTCTCTTTCAGTTGGACATCAATGACAGTTTATGCCTTCCCACCTCTTCCTCTGCTGCCCAAAGTTCTATTAAAAACCAGCGCAGACAGACCAAAGATGATTCTCATTGCTCCAGACTGGCCAAGACAACACTGGCACCCACTCCTGAGGCGCCTGACACATTCCCCACCATGGACCCTGCCTCTAATGCCTCTTCTGACTCAGCACAGCTTCAAAACTCTTCACAGTCGGCTAAAAACACTCAATCTAGCCGCATGGAAGATTCCTTAGCATCACAACAGACCCTACTCTCCAAGGAGGTGCAGGATGTCATTTTGGAGGCCAGAAGGCCATCTACTAGAAAAGCTTACTCAGCAAAATGGAAAACGTTTTGTCTGGAATGAAAAAAAGGGCCAGGATCCTGGAAAACTGAACTTACCTCAAATATTACAGTATCTAGCTGAGCTGCTAAGCAATGGACTTTCATTCTCCTCCATCAAAATCCATGCCTCAGCCATTTCTGCAGAATACAACACTGATCCACCCTTATTCTCTCACCCCCTCTTAAGACAGTTCCTCAGAGGGGCTAAGAATCTAAAACACCCAAGGAAACAACCAATAACTGCTTGGGATCTCAATTTCATTCTAGAAAAACTGACCTTGCCTACTTTTGAGCCAGCTGCCTCATCAGGTTTGCAATATTTGTCCTGGAAAACAGCTTTCCTTCTGGCTATTACCTCAGCTCGTAGGGTATCGGAACTACAAGCTCTCATGGCTGTGCAGCCTTTTATCTTCCATCAGGACAGAGTTTCCTTACGAACCAACCCGTCCTTTATGCCAAAAGGTGGTATCCAGGGTAGCTTTGAATCAGGCTATACACTTACCTACCTTTTATCCTAATCCTCAAAACAAAGGGGAGAGATTACTACATTCCTTGGACATCCACAGACAACTGCGTTATTTGGACAGAACAAAGCCTTTCAGAAAATCAGAACAGCTCTGTGTCCTATGCTATAGGAGCTCAAGGAAAGCCAATTTCCAAACAGACAATCTCAAAATGGATAGCCCACTGCATACGCTTTTGCTATTCTTTTCATGGCAAAACTGTACCTACAGGCATCAGATCACACTCCACAAGGGCCACGGCTACCTCTGCAGCTTTTCTCAGAGGAGTTCATACCAAAGATATTTTGGAAGCAGCCACTTGGAGTTCTGTGCATACCTTCTCCAAGCACTACCACCTTCCACTATACTCCAAATCTAGAGCGGACTTTGCCACTGCAGTCTTGCAGGGCATTCTGGCTCCTCCTAGTTCCACCTAGTGCCTACCACCCCTTAGCTTTGGGATTCTACCCATCTGTTATGGCTGCAGCTGTATGCACGATGAACATAGTACAGTTTTGTACCTACCATAAATGTAGATGTTAGAGTGCTAATACAGCTGCAGTTCAGGTTTCCCTCCCTCCTTCCCCTCTTGGGACAGGCCTATTGGCTAACATCTCCTCATGCAGCCTGATTGGGGTATTCATTCTTGATGTATTTGCTTGCACTACTGTATTTTGATTATATGGCATTGCTTTATTACACAAATTTATGTATTGCCTTCCTTCTGGAGGCACCTGACATCTGGGGCAAGAAAAACTGAAGAAAATGGCATCGGCTGGTTCTTTTATACCCCTGTCGCACTGACGTCAGGGAAGAAGCGACGACAACCGACGCCGGACCTAGACTTTGGAATTCGGCCGACCGAGGACCTGCCTGATGGCAGGAGAACCCATCTGTTATGACTGCAGCTGTATTGGCACTCTAACATCTACATTTATGGTAGGTACAAAACTGTACTTTCCTGATTCTCACCAGTTCCTTTATAAAAGCCATACTGCTGACCCAGAAATAATTTCACAGGGTCACAAGGGAATAAAGGCCTCTACTGCTAAAAACCCTTTACCTTCAGAGAGATTCCAGAGCATTAGAAAGGTGGGGGAAAAAGGTGTATACATCTGCCACCTTGACCATGAGGGCATTAAACGTCAATTTCATATGTTAAAGTACCAACAGTTTTGCTCATCTCAGCTGAAAAGCAAAATGACACAAACAGAACAACCAGATTTGAAAGAGTTGCAGGATTTGTTGTGTTGCATGGAGCAGAGCAAGTGGGTAAACATACCTTGCAGTGTGGTTTTGATGCTTTAGAGGCCTCATATAGAGCTGCTGTCACGGGGTCTGTTATACGTAGACATGCTTGGCTCAAAGAGCAAAGCTTACCAGACATGTCAAAGCAAAGTTATTAGATACACCACTTCAAAAAGATGTATTGTTTGGTGTTAAAGCTGAGGAGGTACTAAAGAAAATGGAGGAAAAAGCAAAATCTATGCAAAGAGTGAAAGATTTCTTGCAGGTGCAACCTCCACGCTTCAGCAGAAACTGGCCTTCAAAAAATTGGTCCTTTCCAGCCACGAACAGACCTCAAAGGGGCAGATACAGATGCCCAAGGGGTAGAGGACAACCACAAGGATCTTACAGAGCTAGACAGTGGCAAGCACCAACCCCAAGAGGTGGAGAAGATGGATCAGTCATTTAGAAAACAGACACAATGACTTCCCCCTAGGTCTGCCAAGCAAAGCTTTAATGGCAGCACCTTTGGGCGGAAAACTGGCATTTTCAAAAAACTGGCACATTGTTACAAAAGACAAATGGATTCTGGACATTATAGACAGAGGCTACAGGTTCCACTTTCACACCCTTCCAAAAATGAGAGGCTTGCCAAACCTGCCACAAAATCAAAGGGCAGAGGCACAAAGACAAATTTCCGCTCTCATGGATATGAAAGCCATTCAAGAGGTACCTGCAAAAGAACAAGGTCAAGGTTTTTATTCCAGACTATTCCTGGTACCAAGGAAGGGCAAAGATTGGAGACTCATTTTAAACCTATCCATCCTAAACACATCTACAGGTGCCAAAATTCAAGATGCTCACATTACAGCAGCTTCTTCCCATGTGGGGCAAGGAGTCTTGGCTGGTAACATTGGACCTCTAGGAGGCATATCTGCATGTCCCTATCGGACAAGATTGCAGAAGATACCTTATATTTCTTGCAGGTTCAACCCATTACCAATTCTCTGCATTTCCCTTTGGCTTATCTACTGTGCCCAGAGTGTTTACGAAATGCCTGGCATCAGTAATTGCCTTCTGCAGACAACAAGGAATACAAATCTACCCATATCTGGACGACTGCCTGATCCAAGCGGACAGCAAGGACATTCTATTGCAGCATCTGGCGTTTGTAATAAAACTGTTAAACTACCTGGGATACACAGTGAACAAGAAGAAATCAAAACTAATACCAATTTTTCTGGGTGCCAGCTTAAATACAACCACCCAGATGGCCTACCTCACGCCAGACAAACAAGGGCAACTGTCTCAATACTTCAACAAAATGGCAACTTTCACCAGACTAACTGCAAGGAAAGTCCTGCAGGCTCTGGGATTCATGGCATCCTGCATCCTACTAATACCATGTGCAAAGCTGCATATGAGGAAACTACAATGGTACCTAAAAAACTTATGGTCTCAACACAGCCACAGCTTGGAAACAATTATACCACTCAATCCATGCCTTCAAAAGGAATTTTTGTGGTGGGCTCAAGCATGCCAAAGAAATGCAGGTCTCCCTTTCTTTGTACCTCAAGCAACTCAAATCATCACAACGGACACCTCAGACTATGCCTGGGGAGCATACATGGCAGATCAGTGCTTTCAGGGAAAATGGTCCCAAAAAGAGAAGCACCTACACATCAGTCAAAAGGAAATGCTAGCAGTGCAAAATGCTCTTATGACCTTCAAAGACCTACTGCATCCAGGCCAGCTATTGATAAGGACAGACAACACCACAGTCATGTGGTACATAAACAGGGGGGAACTCATTCGTACCCCCTGTGCAGGCAAGCCATGACTCTATGGAACACAGCACTGGAATTACAAATTCGGCTACAGGCACAATTCCTTCCAGGGAAGGAAAACACACTGGCAGACAACTTGAGCAGAAACATGACAGACCCACACGAATGGAAGTTGCATACTTAAGTCTTCTCAAAGATAACTCGGGCATGGGGACAGCCAGACATAGATCTATTTGCTACCCACATAAATTACCAGTTGGAAAAATTTTGTTCAAGGACCCATCATCCGCAGGCCTGGAAAGTGGACGCACTCTTTCGGTTGGACAACATTGACAGTCTATGCCTTCCCGCCTCTTCCTCTACTGACCAAAGTTCTATTAAAAGCCAGAGCAGAGAGGCCACAAATTATTGTCATTGCTCCAGACTGGCCATGACAACACTGGTATCCTCTCCTAAAGAGCCTGACACACTCCCCACCATGGATCCTACCTCTAGTCCCTCTTCTGTTGTCCCAGCACAACTACAAAACCCTTCACAGCCAGCTCAAAACCTTAAATCTAGCTGCATGGAGAACACCTTAATTTCCCAACAGACTCTCCTCTCCAAGGAGGGTGCAGGATGTCATCTTGGAGGCCAGAAGACCCTCTACTAGAAAAGCCTACTCCGCCAAATGGAAACGATTTTGTTCCTGGAATCAAGAAAAGGGCCAGAATCCTTGGGTAATATACCTCAAATTTTACAGTACCTAGCTGAGATGTTAAACAGTGGCCTTTCCTTCTCCTCCATCAAGATCCACGCTTCAGCCATTTCTGCACAATACAATACAGATCCTCCTTTATTCTCACATCCTCTATTAAGGCAGTTCCTCAGAGGGGCAAAAAATATAAACCCCCAAGGAAACCACCAGTCCTAGCTTGGGACCTCAACTTTGTATTAGAAAAGCTGACCCTGCCTCCCTTTGAGCCGGCATCTTCAACAGAGCTACAATACTTGTCATGAAAAACAGCCTTCCTTCTGGCTATTACCTCAGCACGCAGGGTTTCGGAACTACAGGCCCTCATGGCTGTGCAACCATTCATCATTTTCCATCAGGACAGAGTTTCCTTACGAACCAACCCTACCTTCATGCCAAAGGTAGTATCCAGTGTAGCTTTGAATCAGACTATTCATTTACCTACCTTTTATCCAAATCCACAGAACAAAGGGGAGAGACTACTACATTCCTTGGACATTCACAGACAACTTCGTTATTACTTGGACAGAACAAAGCCATTCAGGAAATCTGAGCAGCCTTTTGTGTCCTATGCTACAGGTGCTCAAGGAAAGGTTATTTCCAAACAGACAATTGCAAAATGGATAGCCCACTGCATACGCTTTTGTTCATTTCATGGAAAATCTGTGCCTGTATACATTAGATCCCACTCCACCAGGGCTACAGTTACCTCTGCAGCTTTCCTCAGGGGGGTCCCTACCAAGGACATTTTGGAAGCAGCTACTTGGAGTTCAGTGCACACTTTCTTCAAGCACTACCACCTTCCTCTATACTCAAAATCTAGAGCGGGCTTTGCCACAGCAGTCCTGCAGGGCATTCTCGCCCCTCCTAGTTCCACTTAGTGCCTACCACCCTTACTTAGCTTTGGGATTCTACCCATTTGTAATGACTGCAGCTGTATGCACGATGAACCTAGTACAGTTTTGTACCTACCATAAATGTAGATGTTAGAGTGCTCATACAGCTGCAGTCCAGGTTACCCTCCCTCCATCACCTCTTAGGACAGTCCGTATGGCAAACACCTTTATCATACAACCTATTTGGGGTATTCCTTTATGGTGTATTTGCTTGCAACTACTGTTTTTGATTTATCTACATTGCATGTTTGCATAATATTATGTTTTGCCTTCCTTCTGGGGGCACCTGACATCTGGGGCTAGAAAAACTGAAGAAAATGGTGTCTACTGCCTCTTTTTTATACCCCTGCCACACTGACGTCAGGGAAGAAGTGACTACAACCGACGCCGGACCTAGACTTTGGAATTCGGCCGACTGAGGACCCGCCTGACTGCAGGATAACCCATCTTTAGTGACTGCAGCTGTATGAGCACTCTACATCTACATTTATGGTAGGTACAAAACTGTACTTTCTGGGTAATTAGTGGTGGTGGTGGATGTGGGCTGTTTTTGAACAAGATTAGTGTCTGGTATATTTGTGATTTCACTAGTGGAGGTTGGAGGTGGAGTGGAGGGTCAGCCAGGGTGGAGTAGTTTGTTCCTGCCCAGAATTGTTTGGGGTAGTTTTGATGCTTGTTTTGTAGCTGTACAAAATTCTTTTTATCTAGAACTGCTTTTTTATTTAATTTCTAAGTTTTTGGAATTGTTCCTTAGCTGCTGGTGTTTTTGTGGCTCTCCAGTGATACCAAGTTTTGTTCCTTTCTGATCTTCTATTTTTAGTCTCTCTGGTAAGCCAGGGGGATGTTTTCATTTTGAGTTTCATGGTCCGGGCTAGAGCGTAGGATTTCTAGGAAAGTGTTATTGAAAAGGGTTATGGGTTCTTCTAGCGGTAGTACTTTTGTTATGTTCCAGTTGTGGTACTTTAGCTAGAGTCTGAATTTGTTGGGGTTTAAGTTTTTTATGATCTTAATGTTTCACTGTTGCAGTCATCACACTTGGGTTATCTGCCCTCAGTCGGCCCAAATACCAGAGACTTAGTATTTCTGCGTCGGTTGCTGTCGCTCTAGGTCTGATGTCAGGTCATCAGGGGTATAAAAACAGGCAGCTGATGCCATTACATCAGTCTTGCCGAGGAGCCTGAAGCAGTTAGCAAGTGACTTTTGTTATGTTCCAGTTGTGGTACTTTAGCTAGAGTCTGAATTTGTTGGGGTTTAAGTTTTTTATGATCTTCATGTTTCACTGTTGCAGTCATCACACTTGGGTTATCTGCCCTCAGTCGGCCCAAATACCAGAGACTTAGTATTTCTGCGTCGGTTGCTGTCGCTCTAGGACTGATGTCAGGTCATCAGGGGTATAAAAACAGGCAGCTGATGCCATTACATCAGTCTTGCCGAGGAGCCTGAAGCAGTTAGCAAGTGCTGGTCGGCTGCTATCTGAGTTTTCTTTTACGGACTGAATAATCCTGAAGTTTTCTAAAGCTAAGTACCCTGTTGGGGTTCCTTTTTTCTTGCTCTAACCGATGTCCAAAAAAGTTAACAATTGCCTTGCCTGTGGAAAGCAAATACCACACAAAGATTTTCATTCTTACTGCATCACCTGTTTAGGCCCAGACCATGACGTACCTCACTGTTTTCTGCCTTGTTCAACACCCGAACAATTCATTGTCGCTAAATTCTTTTGCTCTCTATCTCTGTATTCTGAAATGCCTTTGGTAAGCCATCCGACTACCGATATTCTGAAAAAAAAAACGTAAAGATAGACGGCTCTGGTCCAGAGTTGCCGAGGATGCTTCCGTAAAGCTAGTCACCAGTTTGCTGGTACTCTGAGGTGCTTTTGCAACCCCTGATGCCCACTTCAGTGGATTTGCAGGCCTCTACCAAAACCTGTTCAGAGTCTGGTATGCCGCGAGATTCTTCGACTATGGAATTTGCGGATGTCTCTACCTTGGATGGGTCCGGAGCCGCTGAGCAAGCACTGGCTTCTGAGGCACTTCTTTGCACTACCGATGTTTGACTCAAACCAACAACTTTATATTCATCTAAAACTACTGAGTTTCTAAGGCCAAGAGTATGCACTACACCTAGAAAACATATGACCAAAGCCCATGCACCTGCTCCCTTGCCACAACGACAAATGCTTAGAATGTCAGAAGACCTTTTGCTGATTAGGGGGAATCTGCCTTCCCCTGCTAAGAGAAAATGACCAGTCCCCTTAAGCTTCAACAGACCAGGAGTCCCATGACTCTGAGGTATCTGATTATGAAGACATGCCCTTATCTGCTTATGAGGATTCAGATCCAGAGGAATCCATTCCCTCTGCCTCTTCTCTTCTCCAGAGGGTTTTTCTTTTGGTGAAGCCTTACATACTGGGAATGCCAAGAATGTCCTCATTCCAAAAAGATTCATAGAATTTCTAGATATGCCACAGCACAGGCCTTTAGCAATACCCCCAGTCCCTGAAATTTGTTGATGTCTTTATGGAATCCAGTCTTCCTCCTGATACTTTACCCCCTGTCCCTAGGAAACCAGACAGGTGCTACAGAGTACCTGATACTTGCAAATTTCTTTTCAAGAATCCTACTGCTGACACAGATCATTTCCCAGGGGCCTAAAGATATCAAGGCAAGTACAGCCAAGAATCCCATCCCTTCGGACGGGGATTCCAGAGCTTTGGACAGATGGGGTAAGAAAGTATAGAACTCTGTATCTCTTGCTATTAGGTCATTGAATTGTCAATTTCACATGCTGAAGTATCGGCAACATGTTATGGAACTTGGTAAACAAAAAGTAGCAACCTTTACAGACTGTGCAGAAACTAAAGAATTGCAGGAGCTTATGCACTGTGCAAGCCAAGTCAGCAAGCGTACTTTGCAGTGTGGCTTTGACACCCTAGAAGCATCTTGCAGGGCAGCAGTCACTGGTTCTGTATTGAGAAGGCATGCTTTGCCTAAGGAGCAGACATTGCCAGACCATGTCAAATCAAAGTTACTAGATGGTCCTTTGAACAAGGACAATTTGTTTGGCACTAAAGCAGAAGAGGTTCTTAAAGATGGAAGAAAAAGCTAAATCTATGCAAACAATTAAAGAATTCTTAAAGTGCAACCTCCTAGATACAGTAGGCATTGCTCCTCAAAACACTGGTACTTTCCAGCCCCCCCAACCAGGCCATCTCAAACCAGACTCTGGGGAAACAGACCTCCCAGACTACAGTCTCTGGGTATGCAGAGATCTAAGCAATGGAGTGCCCCCAACCACCCAAAACAGGGAGTGGTAAGCCACCTCCTTACGGAAAACTCACAATGACTTCTCTACTCCACTCCCTGCTTCTGCCCAATTTCTTGTGCCCTTAGGGGGGGGGAACTTGCCCTTCATGCAAAAAAACTAGATGTCCATCACAAAAGACTGCTGGGTCCTCAACATTGTTTCCCAGGGGTACAAATTCTATTTACATTCTCTGACTACCTCAAAAGGGTTCCCAGACCTTCCTCCAAACCATTGGGCAGAGGCACAAAACCAAGTCCTATCCCTGCTCTCTGTCAGGGCTATTCAGCCAGTTCCAGTGAAACAGATAGGTCAAGGATTCTATTCCAGACTTTTCCTGGTACCCAGACAAGAGGGCTGTTGGTGCCCAATCCTGGATATTTCAATTCTCAGTACCTTCTTGGTGGCACCAAAATTCAAAATGCTTACCCTGCAACAGCTTCTACCTATTCTAGCCAAGGATGCCTGGTTAGTCACCCTAGACTTAAAAGAAGCCTATCTGCATATCCCTGTAAGGGAGTCATGCAGGGAAGTATCCACATTTCAGGGCCGGATCTATGCATTATCAGTTCTCTGCACTTCCCTTTGGCTTAGCCACTTTGCTTAGAGTATTCACAAAATGCCTGGCTCCAGCCATTGCATACTGCAGGCAGAGAAATATCCAAATTTACCCATACTTGGTAGACTCGCTGATTCAGGCAGACTGTCATCAATTACTGTTGCAGCACCTGACATTTGTGAAAAACGTTCTCGCTTCCCTGGGGTACACCAACGAAAAACATCAAAACTGGTGCCCAGTCAAAAGATTGTATTCCTGGGAGCAAGTTTGAACACAGCATCCCAGATGGCATTCCTCACTTCAGAAAAACAAGTCTATCTGACAGCCTACTTCAAACAGATGGCTGCCAGAACCCAGCTATCCGCAAGGAAAATACTGCAGGCCCTAGGGTTCATGGCCTCGTGTATACTGCTAATTCCCTATTCAATAGTACTTAAAGTCTTTGGTGCCAATATTCTCGGGACCTGGAAATGTCATTCCCATCATACCCTGTCTATGGACAGTTTCTTTGGTGGCCAGAAGCATTCAAACACAAGGGACTGCCCTTTACTCAACCCCATGCCGCTCAGACCCTAACTACAGACTCATCAGACTATGCCTGGGGAACACACATGGATGGCAAATGCTTTCAGGGTCACTGGAGCCCAAGTCAAATTCATCTGCATATCAACCAAAAAGATTCTAGCTGTGCAGAATGCTGTGACATCTTTCAGATCCCTATTCTTTCCAGGACAACTACTAATAAACACATCACAGTTATCTGGTACATCAACAAGCAGGGGGGAACCCATTCCTACCTACTCTGCAGGTTAGCCATGGCCCTGTGCAACACAGCCTTGGATATGTAAGTCCATCTGCAAACTCAATTCCTGCCAGGCAAACAAAATTAACTGGCAAAAGACTTAAGCAGAAATCTCCTAGACCCACACAAGTGGCAGTTAGAGCCCAGCACTTTCAGCCTTCTGATTCAGAAATGGGACCCCAGAGGTGGACCTCTGTCTCCCCCCTACAACCATCAGCTCAGCAGGTTCTGCACCAGGAACCCTCACAGGAAGGCCTGGAAAGTGAATGCCTTATCTTTAGTGGGTAAATCTCTCCATTTATATATTCCCACCTCTGCCCCCTCTCACAAGAGTATTACTCAAAATAAGACAGGACAGACCGAGGACAACTCTGATTGCCCCAGACTGGCCATGCCAGCACTGGTACCCACTCCTGCGCAGCCTGACATCGGTGCCACCATGGCACCTACACCAGAAACCTACCTTGCTTTCTCAGCAGGAGGGGCAGATTTTGCATCTGCAACTGCAAACCCTAAATCTTGCAGCTTGGCTTATCCCTTGAATCCTACCCCAGCAACTCTAAGCAAGCAGGTGCTGGGCATCATTCTTGAAGCCAGAAGACCCAGTACAAGGAAATTCTATGCGGATAAGTGGAAAAGGTACTGCTCCTGGAGCCTGTCTGAAGGAGAGGACACCACTCTGCCCTCCCTGCCTTTAATCCTGGATTTACTTAGCAGATCTACTCCATAAAGGCCTGTCCTTATCTTCCATTAAGATACATGCCTCAGCCATTTCTGCTTATTACAACACTGAGCCACCTCTCTTCTCGCACCCTCTTATCAAACATTTCCTGAGGGCAAAACAACTTAAGGTCACCAAGGAGAGCATCCACCCCTGCTTGGGACCTTAACTTTGTGCTGGAAAAGCTCACACTTCCACCCCTTGAGCCTGTGGCATCAGCAGACTTAAAATTCCTCTCTTGGAAAACAACATTGCTTCTGGGCCTCACTTCAGCTAGAAGAGTGTCTGAACTACAAGCACTTATGGTTATGGAACCCTTTATTATTGTCCATGCTGACAGGTTCTCCCTCAGGACAAACTCTTCCTTTATGCCTAAAGTGGTGTCTAGTGTGGCTCTCAACCAGTCCATACATTTGCCAACTTTTTTCCCTAATCCTCAAAATAAAGGGGAAAGGATCCTGCACTTGATGTGCACAGACAGCTCAGATTTTACCTGGGTTGAACTAAGTCCTTCAGAAAATCAGACCAGATACTAGTCAGCTTTGCAACAGGGTCAGACGGCAAGGCCATTTCATAGCAAACAGTCTCTAAATGGATAGCACATTGCATCCATTTCTGCTACAAGAACCATGGGAAAATAACCCCTCAGGGGGTCGGAACACATTCCATTAGGGCGACCTCTACAGTATTTCTCAGGGGAGTCCCTACCAGGGACATCCTGGAAGCTGCTACCTGGACTTCAGTACACACTTTCACCAAGCACTACCATTTGCTTATCTTCAAATCCAATGTAGGTTTTGCAACAGCAGTCCTGCAGGGCATTCTAGGCAGTGCTAATTCTTCTTGACTGCCTCCACCCTTCAGCTTTTGGAATCCACCCAAGTGTGATGACTGCAACAGTGAAACGTTAGAACATAGTACATTTGTGTACACTTGCCATAAATGTAGATGTTGGTGTATTTACTGTTGTCCTGGTTTCCCTCCCTCCAATCCTGTGGTCGCTGTCTGTCGCGTGAGCTCTGTCTCACACACATCTCCTCTCATCTCTCTGCCTTTTACTTCCTCTTTTCTGGGGTATTGGTATTTACTTTTTACTGATGTTTTCCACCACCATAGCTTAGCTCCCTGTTGGGGAGCTCCTGACATTCGGGACAAGAAAAATGATGTAATGGCATTGGCTGCCTGCTTTTATACCGCTGACGACATGACGTCAGTCCTGGAGTGACAGCAACAGATGCAGAAATACTAAGTCTCTGATATTCTGGTCGACTGAGGGCTACCCGCAGGCAGATAACACAAGTGTGATGACTGCAACAATGAATGCACTCTAACATCTACATTTATGGTAAGTGTAGACAACTGTACATTACAGTTGATTGTAATATGGGAGTAGGGTTGGCGTGGATTTTGAATTTTAATAGGAAGGTAGGCTGAAAGGGAGTCCAGGAGGATACCTGCTTGGTAAGAGGTGTGTTGGTCTTAAGATCCAGTCTAGGAGGCTTCTTTTATTTATTTATTTTTATTTTGCATTTCCTAGTCTAGTGCTTGATTGGATAATATGTGAGAAACTTTAGAGGTTTATATGTTTTTTGTGGGGTTAATAGCTGAACATGTGTTCCAAACTATATTGGTCACAAAAGACTATAGTTTCCTGGGGCAGGTTTTGACTTGTCCATTGTAGGAAGGCTTCTAGGGTAGGGTTGTTACCTGGTGGCATAGAACATGTGATATTGATTGACTTTTGTCATAAAGTTTGATTTTTAGTAAGGAGGAGTTCAGCTTTTATTGAAGGAAGGTATTTGTGGATTAAGTGGTGATATTTAGGGTGCTCTTTTAGAGAAATGCCACCTCTCCCCCTTTTATAGGCAGTTTATCGTGGCATAGTACATTGTAGCCAGTAGGATGGAAGTGATTGTCTGTTGTAGTGGGCATTAGCCAGGTTTCAGTCAGACATAATATATCAGGGATGTAGGTAGATAGTAGTGCATGCAATGAGTGTACCTTATTAATACTTTGAATATGTAAGCTCTGTATTAGTAGGCTGGTTTTTGGTCTAGTAGTGGGTAGATGGCTAGAGGAGAAGGTTGAATTAGCTGTGGCTGTTTGCATAGGGTTAAGCCCTAGATTTGAATGCATGTCTCCTGTTAGGATCAGTTGGTAGTTTATATGGTGCAAGAGTTTGAAAGTTTAGTTAGGATGGCTATATACTTGTTTGTTCATGGGACCTAGGATTAATTGGGAGCAAAATGAGTGAGTTAGGTGCTATTGTAGTGTGATGTGTTGGCTGTAGTGAGGAGTGTGAGGAATATAAGTGGAGGTATGTTTTGTTGGGGTAGCATAGGTAGCATTTAGTGTGGTTTGGTAGCAGATGAGGTAGAAGGTTAGTGTTAGGTTAAATAGGATAGTAAGATTGTATGAAAGGATAGTGGTTATTCTTTGTGCCTGTTTCATTATTGTAGGTGGGGATATGGAGGGGGATGTAATTTGGTATAGGTTAATGGGGGTAGTGAGAGGGAGTGCCTAATCTGTGATTGGTTGGGGTTTTTGTGGGCGGAGTTGGCTAGTATAAGACTAGGGGTAGTGGGGGTTGGTGGGAAATGGGGGCAGGGGACTCGAGTGAGCCCGAGCGTTAGCTAGGGCGAATGGAGCGGGGCAGCACCAAGTTCTGCAGGTAAGGATCTTCAAATAAAACTAATCAATGAGCTTGATGACTGTATGGTACACTAATACAATTTATTTATTGAAATTTGACTACTGAAAAGCCAATAATAAGATATAAAGTTAGTTAAATTTGGGGACCAGCAAGGAGCAGAGCTAAGCTTTCAAATAAGGGAGAGACTGGGAGCACAGTTTGGTACTAAACTAAATGTTACAGCAGTGCCAGGACACTGGCTCCTGTAGCTTAAGAAAGCTAGGTAAGCCTGTAGTAGGTTCTGTGGGAGAGGGGGAGGACAGAATAGACCAGAAATGTGGTGGATAGCTATTAGTATGATGAAAAGGGCTGGCCCTGATTTCACAGATGTAAGTCTACAGAAACATTAGGAAAAGGCAGTAGGTACTCTGACTTGTTTGCTTTGCATACCTTTCGTATTGAAATAAAGTAAACCAATTTTACCAAGGAGTTGTGGAATTTAGGAAGACAATTTATAAAAGAGGGCTGAGTAGTAGTTGAAAAACAACAGGGCTTACAAATAGTTAAAACAGCATTATAAAGAGAAACTGTAGTTAGAAGTATGGAATGGGGAGAAGCAGCTAAATTCCAGAAACAATCAGGAAAAACAGTAGGTATAAGTACCTACCTTTCTTTTGAAATAAAATAAAAAAACTTGTACCAAGGAGTATGTGGGATTTAGACTAAAATTTTATAGGAGAAAGGGTTTAGTAATACTAAAAAAAAGCAGGGCGTTCACATAGTTAAACAGTATGCAAATGGAGACTGCTGTTAAGTACAGAACTGGGGGGGGGCTAAGTACAGAACTGGGGGGGGGCATGTTAATGTCCGTGGGGTGGGGGGCATGCTAATGTCCGTGGTGGAGTGCTTTAGTTAAAAAAGAAAAAAAAAAAAAAAAATAGAAATTAAACAAGGACTAGCAATTTTGTCCAGAGGATAAAATATACTTATATTTTGAAAATAACACTGGTCCTGAGGTTGCTCAATTCTGTTAAGAGAGCACTGCAGGCCAGTAGTTTGAACTTGGATTGGCGGAGATCTAGGGAAAAATAGATTAAAAGGAAGAGCTTAGGTATGACCACTCCATCCAATGAAACAAACAGCTACACCAAGGGGTTTTTAAAACTTATTTAAGAGTAGGATAAGAAGTTGATGTCTTTGCAGTCATTTAATTAATTTTATCACCTTGTTTGGAAGTTATTTCTTTAATATGATTAGTATTGATTTATTTTTTCTCAGCTCTAAAAGCCAGCCTGTGTAAGCTTTTTGGGTTTGAGTAAACATGTAATTTAATTTTTCCAGATTTAATAATATATGGTGAAGTACATCAAGATAATTTCTGATTTTTAATATTTTCAGCTCGGCGTTTGTCAATTTGGCATAAGGATTTAAACTGGATTTCAGTTTATCTGTATTAGACTGCAGAGACCAACTTTTTATCTCTTGCTTTTTTACATGTATACCAATTTTTAATTCTTCCATATAGATATTCTTTTAAAGAATCCCAGAGAATTACTTCTGAATATTCTCCATTATTATTAATTTCTTTGTATTGATCTATTTATTTTAGACCCTGCTCGTTAGTCTTTTAATTTTACTGTATAAGCAGGGATTCTGTGATGGTAAATCAAATTACTTGGATTTAACGTTGAAGTAAATGTAATAGCGTTGTGGTCAGATAAAGGTCATGAAGATATCGATATATCTTCAGTGTTAGTAAATAAACTACTAGGAGTAAAAACTTTGTGTGCCAAATCTATAATAATAATGTGTAAAATTTGTTAGTTTTAATATCATAGATAATGGTGAGACTTGGATAATGGTGAGACTTTCAGCTACTGAGGAAGGCTTAGGGAACCTTATCCGTAGTTATGTCTTTACTAGAAAGAATGCAGTTAAAATCTCCTGCAATAATCAATTCACGTTTTTATATAAGGTTGTACTATCCAAATATTTCTTAGCAACTTTGGCTCCGATTCCAAGTGTCCAGTAAGAATTCACAAAACTGTTTTTTTTTTTTGTCAGTTTCTATTACTGCCAAACCCAACATGCTATTTTTATCTGAATAGGTATTTAATATTTTAGGCATAGGTAATGAATTTCTCCAAAAAATGAGCGACTCCTTTTTGATTTTAAATTCAGAGCTCACAGGAGTTGCATCTTCAGATAATAAATGCATTTTTTGTAAGACAATTGAGCTTTTTGCAGTTTTAAATATTTAAGCTATTTCTCTTAAATGGAAGTCCATTGATGTTTGCTGAGAGGCAATTGTATGTCGACCTTCATAAAAACATTTATAAATGCACCGATTTAAGATGCTTTAACTTGAAATATAATCGAGTACTAATTGTTATGGACAGATAAGAAAAAAAGGCAAAATTTCAAATTTGTATACATTCAGACCTCCATCATGGAATGAAAATTCCCTGATTTGATATTATCATATCACACACCAACCAACCTATCCCAATGCCACCAAGCTAAACCGTTGCTACTGATTGTAATGTAAAACAGTATTAATAATAATATAATAAATTATTTAGAGCACACTCAAGCCATGTTAAAAGGAAAAACAATATAGTGTTTGAGAAATATTAATATTTAAGGTCATAAAAATATAAAGGTTGAAATGTTAACAATAAATAACATGCTTTATTTCTGAATATATCAGAAATATCACAGCAATGCACATCAGATTTCTCTATTTGGACATTTTCTATAGTAATTTCTTCTAATTAAGCCTACTGTAGAAGATACTGTAAATAGCCTAGTACTTAAAGCTTTATATGGAGGAAATAAATAAAACTGAACACCTATAACACATCAACTTTAGACTTCATAACAGAAGTACATATTGAGATCTTGTATCATAATTTTTAAAACCCATTTGATAACATGGTTGAAAAGGTGAAAGTAATAGAATATGGAAGTATAATTAAAAGGTGGCACAATTTAAAATTACACATTTGCATGTATTGTATGTGCTTATGTATGCATAATATATTTACATGGATGTGCATACTGTGTGTTTGTAAATCATGAGTCGATGCTCAGTGTAGTAACAGTTGAGTGACTGTCCTATGTATCTGCATGCGGGTAAATATACAAATGTGAGTGTTTAAGTGAAAGTTTAAATTATGACCGTATGTATGTTACTGTCTATACCTCTAGTACTTAAAATATAATCATAAAAGAATGCTTCCTGTACAGAAGCTGGATATTAAATGTATGCACTAAGTATCATGTATATAAATTTGCTTATAGTACTTTTCATTGCCATATTCTGAGATGTGCAATCTCAAGTTTTTGTATTCATCATAGCAATGGGAGGTGAAAAAAGTTTGAAATGATTTATGGCAATTTAGTATAAAATAAAATTACATTTCACTAATATGCAGAACATTTTGCAGAGTTAAAATCTACTCATTGTTTTCCAATTAGCGAAGTAACTGAGTAAGGCAACAGATGTTGAGCAGGTTAAAATGTTTTAAGCATCTTCTCTGCTAAACTGTTTCATATAGTATAGAAGATAACATATATTAAAGTTTAAGTAGAGTAATGTATATAAATGCTGTTGTATACAAATTAATATCTATAGTGAAGTCAAATACATTTCTCTCTGAGCAAGTTTATAATCACTGTTAATAGTTTCTGGTCAAATGTCTGTAAAAAATCATTCTATATATATAAAAAAAAAAACAATTTTAGCAACCAGTGTGCAGAGGTGTGAACCATATGTTATCCCATACAAGATATGCTAGTTTTCTGCTCACTTGCTTTCATTTGCATTTTAGTAATGAAGTGTCTTCTGTTTAACCTTATTTTGTTGCATTGCACAGCTCTTTTGGGCATCACATCAAGTGTTCGATTGCACAATTGCATTTCAAGGAAAGCATTAGGACAGCTGTATACTGAAGTTATACTAAAAGGTTATGAGGGTATTTAGTTTTTGTAGGCAGTTGGTTATATCTTGTGTAAATACATCTGTAGACCCCTTAGTTGTCAGACAAGTGTAATCTGTGTAAATATGTATTTAAGTATATAAATATGGATTCTTTTAACTTTTACTTGGTTCTTCAATTATAATAGGGGTGGGGTATTTAATATTGGTCAAGTGGTGTGTTTTGTATTCTGATGAAGTCTCATGATGAGATGAAAGCGCTTAAGTGGTTGCAATAATAAAGTGGCTTAGCGTGGTGAATTCAGATAGTTTTTATTTCAGTTTTGTAGTTATTGGTGTGTTTGTTGTATTTGCCTTCTAATCCCTCCCAAAAGGGCACGCTCTGGTCAGAAGTCTAGTGCAACAGAAAAATGTCTTTGCTTTGGTATTCTGGCCTGACATAAAACAATCTTTGGCAGGACATCCCTGTCAGTAATACTGCAGCAGCGATTAGTCCGGCATCTAATGTTTTTACACAATCGTACTCTTCCATGTGCTGTCATTGTGCATCAGTAGCAGAGTACCCATAATTTATTTCTCTTATAACCATATTTATGTCTGAGTTTTTGATTTGTGCTTTCTCTAAATGCTATTGGTTGTGCAGCAGATGTAAAAGCTTGACTATTTTCTTTTGTAATAATTGTAGTGGAGCTGGAGAGAGAGAGATTTAAGTCCAGATGACTGAAATTTCTGAAGTGTAAGGTCTGCAAAGGTTTCAGTTGAAACAAATTTAGCTTTCAGTTCCCCTCAGAGTAAAATTAACAAAATAGATCAAAAACATAAATATGTAATAGTGGGATTTTAGGCTTAAAGGCAGTATGCATTTCTATATAAAAGGCATCTTTTTTATGGCATGAAAAGGTAGATTTTTTTTGCATTAAAATTCAAGATGCAGCTGCTGCTTTGCCTTTGAGGACAGGAGGCCAAAATGTAAGGCTGTTTTTTATATGTAATTATGCTGGGGTCAGTATATTAGAACATCGAAGTTTCAAAACTTCGAATTTTCTAATATTGAACCTTATTCAGCAAAAGCTGAAAACATCGACCATACAGAACAGCTATTTTTTTCCTAGGGAAAAAATTTGCTGTTCCAAAACACATACACACAACACAAGCACACCAAACAAACAGAAATCCACACACATACACCTAAAATCTTACACCTAACCCGACACTAAACTATAAACACACCACTAACTATCCACTTTCCTTAACCCTAACCCTAAGGTCAGTCACTATCGCACACTCACCCGCACCCTAACTTGCCTACCCCGCCCTAACCATGTCCACACAATCGCACACATACCTAACCCGCACTCAATCACACACTTACCTGAACCCGATCCATAACTTTCCACCACAGCGCTGAAAATACTGAAGCAACAGAAACGGACAACCGAATTCTTTCCCTAGAAAAAAATTGTTTTCTGTTGCTTCAATATTTTCAGCTTTCACTGAATAGGGTTCAATATTAGATCATTCAAAGTTTTGAAACTTCAATGTTCTAATATAGACCCATTATGCTGTTAGTTTCCCTGGGAAGTTCATAAAATATTGAACCATTAATGAGAATTTTTGTTGTTTGTATGTAAATGTCTGTTAGTTTGGGGGGAAAGTCTTTTGAAAAATGGTCAGTTTTAAGGCATTTATTTTGAACCTTGAGTTTCTTGAGGGAGATTTCCTGAGGTACATGATGTCTTTTGAAATGATCCCTTACTGATGTGTTTGCAGAAGATGAACTGTGCTCAAGGACTACCATTTGCAGTTCCTTCTACGCATGGAATGAAATTCATCTTTTTGCGTAAGAGCACTATACCTTATGGGCCAACAATCTTCAGACAAGGAGCAGGAGTCCTCACTGAGCTCATTAGTTCTGTGAAGCCTGTTGGCTTCAGTAACATTGAGATGGTGCTTTGTCTGCCCTGGGCTTAATGGGTCTATATCACGAAATCGAACTTCCAAAATTTCGAACACCATAAGTTCGAACTTGGAAGATCGAGTTTGGATAACATTGAAACTACAAAACAGCTAACTTTTTTCCCAGGGAAAAAATTTGCTGTTGTGAAAAACACTCATAACGCAATCACACCAAACTCCTTCAAAACCTACACTAAACCCAACATACCCCGCTATCCACTATTCTTAACCCAGCCCTAACCCTAAAGTTCGTCACTACCGCACACTTAACTGACCTGCACCCTTACCCTAAGTTCAGTCACTATTGCACACTTACCTGACCCGTGCCCCTGACCCTAAAGTCCATCACTACCATTTCATACACTTACCTTGACCCAGTCTGAAAATGCAGAAGCTGCCAACCAAGTTCTTTCCCTGGGAAAGAATTAGGGTTTCCGCGGCTTTGACATTCTCCACTTACGAACTACCAAATTTGGCCTTCCGGTATTCAGCGTTCTTAATGTTCAATTTTGCAATAAGAACCCAGCTCGACACCTTTATGTACTGATTGCCTGCCTGCATGATTTGGTAGTGGGAATTATATGTTACACTCCTAGCCAGGGCTCTGTATATCTTTTCATTGCTCAGGCTGGACACAATTTCCCATTCGTTTGCAATGTATGTTAAAAGTTCAAATCCAGATCGTCGTAGGTACAGTTTTCCTTAAGAGTATACTTGCTGTATCTCTTTGCAGCTCCTGATTCTGTCTTGACCATTATACATTTTAGTGGACTTCCAGGATCAAGAGCTAACCAGATCACCTACTTTGCTTTCCATGTCACTTAAAGTATGGATCTCTAAGGGCCAGATGCCCTCCCTGCTGGTTGCTATTCTTGTCAGTACCCTCTTTGATTACTAGAGGCTTTCTAGAACATTTGTGGTTACATAGTTTACTGGCACTTCCCCATTTTTTCTTCTTAGCCAATCAGCTAAAGGGAAAAGGGTCCCTTTTTTCTTTGAATCTTCAGTATTGAATTTGATAATATGATGGGGAGCTGGCTTATTAGAGACAGTTGTCCTAAAGTTTGGCATGACTCGCATGATGGGGAAATAATTTCACTGCCTACACTCCAAAAAAGTTTAACTTCACAAAACCTATGAGCACATCACAGGTATTGGTTACCCATTAAGGATATGCAGATATTACTATGGATGTACTGAGGCCTTCATTGTTCTTGTTCTTGTATTATTGCAAGTATTTGAGGATGCACTCCACAGCACTATCCCTTGAACACAGCACTATCCCTTGAACTCACTACCAACAGCCTACCCACAAAAGCCTTAGTTTCTACAAGGTTCAGAATACTTGTATCTTTTTAAAAACCCTGTGGCAGGCCCAACTGTGATTTCCTTTGGTTTCAACAAGAGGTTTCAGATTTGTTCCATTGCTTAACGGACTTCCCAGAGATGAGGTGAGTAGAGTGTTGGACCATTCTGGCAAATGTTTGCATATCTTCTGTCATTGCCATTAGAGCCTTAGACTTGTATGATCCTACATGATGGAGATACTCTTAAGCAAATGAACCATGCAGCTAGTAAAATCTCTGATGCCCTAAAAGTCAGTGTGTGAAAATTTACACCTCAAACTTTTAAGGCAGCAAAATGGTCAGTTAAATGAGTATGATACTCTTGGAACTAGTAATGGGGGGGGGGCAGTCACAGCCAATGGAGAGCACCAATTTTTGGCAAAGGACGTGAAAGGACATTGTTAATCACCCCTTTGAATGATGAGCTTTTGTGCAGTCAGCCGTCCTGACAACTATTTAAAAACTGAAAGAGGAGGTGTCTGGGAAAGGACTCGAGGAA
This sequence comes from Protopterus annectens, assembly GCF_019279795.1. Taxonomy (NCBI): domain Eukaryota; kingdom Metazoa; phylum Chordata; order Ceratodontiformes; family Protopteridae; genus Protopterus; species Protopterus annectens. The sequence continues at coordinate 265,787,036 of NC_056743.1, forward strand.
AGTTTAACAGGAACTGGCCAACTGAACGCTGGCCCTTTCACTGTAAGCAGTTGAAATTTGAGTAGTGTAAGCCAAGAAGAGAGCGACTGTGAGGAGACAGTGAATGAGCGACTAGCAAGATGTATAGAGACGAGGCAGGTGTTGGCCTTGCTAGGAAGGCAACAGTCTTAACTTTGCAACACCATTCCTAAGAAATGCATCCAATGCCCTTTCTTCCTCTTCTTCCTCTTCTTACAGGAAGCAAGGTTGTGCTTTTCAAGAAAAAAATTGTTTATGCTAACTTTGTATTATTGGTGATTGTCACATGCCACAAAACAGAGTTCAGAACTTTGTCCTTTCTTGGTATGTCTCCTGTCATACTGAACAGGTTAATACAGTTCTGTGAGTTTTGACAACTTTATCGAACCATAAAAGGGAACCCAGAAAAAAAGAATATAGAAAGGGGTTTTTGTATTCTTTATCCTTTTGAACAAATTCTTAAAATAATTCAAAATGCTAATACTAAAGCTCACCTTACTTTGCCATTGCAACTAATGGTGATCCTAGATGTGAGGGGGTGTCTACCTGAATATCTATCTGCAGAGGCCACTAGAGTTTCTTCATTTTGAGTAGGGCAGGACAGTTAACAGTTTATCTCCTTTTCCAAAGGCTTTCCACCAGTGTTCAGAGTGCTTGTTGCACTGGTGTAGTCTAACACTTTTTATTACTTGAACAGAAATTATTTCCTCTTTGGACAGTAAACGTTTAGCTACAGAGCTTAAAGCAAGACAGTTTAAGGCTTCAGTATTGCACATTCAGGCCCACCACATTAGATGAGGTCATTGTGTGTGTGTTGGGGGGGGGGGGGGGAGGCACTTCCAGACATTTTAGTTAGGATGACGACCCAAATTCCTCCACGTCCGACTTGGCCGGCACTCCTCCATGTCTGACTTGCCATCAATAAAAAACCCATATCCCATTATAGGGCAGTGATGGCGAACCTATGACACGCATGTCAAAGGCTTTGGTGGGGGTGACATGCCAGCAGAACCAAGACAGGCATTTTCTGATTTTGACATACCGAGCCCAAAAGGTTCGCCATCACAGTCATAAGACAACAGCAGAAGCCAGAGTAGCTCCAGTTGCAGAAAAGGTCAAAGAGAACAAATTAGGGTGGTTCGGAAATGTGCAGAAAAGCAAAAGACAATCTGGTGAAAATGATTTGGGACAGACAGGAAGAAGGCAAGAGGAAACCAGAGTATCCAGCAAATAGGTTGGATGGATTGTGAGAGAGAAGATCTGTGACAGTCAGGCATGCATGCCGAAGAAGGCAGGAGTGTGTCATTTAAATAGAGAGAAATGATAGCTGACACGACACCCTGACTCCATGTAGAAAATGGGAGAAAAGGCAGCGATGATGATGATGATCATCACATTGTAGCCAGTTGTAACCTAGCCGAATGCCTATTGGCCAGCCTGAAACATGACTTGTTAAAAACCTATGGAGATGCTTTATACCAGACAAATGGAGGACAGGTTTTCTCCAACCCATACTTTGTATCTGACTAGTACTGAGCCCCTGTGTATCAAACTACATTCCATTCACTTAGGGGACTTCCACTACCCCTCTATAAATATGAAACTTGTACATCCCCTAACATGTATACCCAGAGATTTCTGGATTTCATTAATACAGACTCTCTGGATTAGTTAACCCACACTTCAACTAGGGGAGAGACAATCCTGAATTTGGTTCTTACCAATATGGGCTCTCTTCCATACTAGTTCACCCACCCACCTTATTAAATTATTCCATAAATCGGTCACATTCACTATAAAACTGAAGCCAGAAGCAGCTTCCAATACGTCCGTCAGTATTCAAAGATTGTAGAAGACCGATCTACTTAAATTGAGTGACCTGGCTAAAATCAGCATCCCTCCTCCCAATGTGATTACCCCACTGCACATGTTGAATCCATTATTGTCAAATTCTTCACTGATACAAATTAGCTGCATAGAGGTGTCACTCAGTCTTCAACGTAAATTCAGTGCCAGATTTCAAAATAACCCCTTGTGGTGTAGCAAAACATGTAAACAGGCTGTACAACTGGAAAAAAAATACTTGCACATAACTCCCAACAAGCCAAACCTGATTTTGCTGATCTTGGCAGGGAACTCCAGTCTCAAGTCAACCAAAGACAAATATGTGCTAAAAATAGCCACCTAAGCTAAAGAGTACCAATCTACTAGTGGATAAATCCCCCCCCCCCCCCCAGAAAAAATTAGCAGATCACATAATCCACATCTACGCCCCCAGTCTAAGTCCTCAAGTCACCTGGGCCACTAACACTGCTTCTGTGGGGCTAGATAACCTAGCCGAATGCCTGTTGGCCAGCCTGAAACAGGACTTGTTAAAAACCTATGGAGATGCTTTGTACCAGACAAATGGAGGACAGCAATTATCCCAATACATAAGGGTGGAGCATCATCTGGCCCAGGTAAGAAGTCTGAGCCTCATCTGTAAGACTGTGGAAAGGGTCATTATGAACTTCATAAGCAAGGACAGACATAACCTACAAACCATTAATCCAGTCTAGTTCAGTTTTGTCAGGAGCAGATCTTGTTTGCTCAACCTGGTCAACTTCCTTTGACAAGGTTAATGAAGCAATTTGTGGGAAAATCAGTACACATTACATGTCTGTATCTTGCTAAGAAGTTTGACAATATTCCACACACTGGTATTGTTACACTTTCCCAGCAAAATAGTTTTGTAACCTGATGGATAGCAGATGGGCTCACAAACAGAACCCAGGAAATTAGGGTAGGTGGCTATTTCTCCTCCAAAAGAAATGTCACTAGTGGTGTGCCTCATGGGTTCATAGGTAGGTACTAGGCTATCGGCCCTAGGGCCTATACAAGCCTGGCCATAATGATTCTCTGGCTATTGCTTCCCACAGATATTTACTTTCCTGGACCCCTGTCTAGCAGGGCTACTGATGTGATCCCCAGGGTGAATTTCCCATCTCTCATCCAGTCGTCAAGGTTCCTGTTGAAGAGGGCCATTGAGGCACTCTGCCTGACATGTATGGGCAGCCTATTCCAGAGCATGGGGAGCCTCTGGGTCAGGGACCTATCCCTCAAGCATGTTCTATTCATCATAAGTTTAAGATCCCTGGGACGTGTGGCTCGGAGGGATTGGGATTTCTTTAAGTGTAGCATGTCCAACAACTCTGGGTATGACATGGCCTTGTATGTTAGGCAGAGAACGCCTCTGAGTAAGCGGTATGCGGCAGACTAGCTGGAGTTTTAGCCAGTCAGCATAAGGCATCTGCTTTAGCCAATGTCTCTGTCCTTGGGCCACTCTTCTTTGGCATTTACTTCCCTGTGTTCAAGGCCAATGTCAAGGGCTTATGATGGTAAATTAGGATCCATTATTATTTTTCCAGAGGACACCAAGATCCCTCAAGAAGGCCTTCCCCATTCAGATAACTAGTCAAGTCCATGGACTAAAACTAAATACTAAAAATGTGTCCTTCAGCAAGCACAACAGCCCCTGTAACTCACATTAGTGACACTCCTGAAAAATAAATACAGTATTTGGGGACCTTGAAACCTGTGGACACACTGAACTGTTCTTTGATCACATCTGTGCTGTTGTAAGAGTCTTTCATTGCACAGAATATTAGTAAAGGCATGGCATCCAGGTCCAGAGATGTGATATACCACTGTATTCTGCACTTATTAGATGATTCATTGAGTACGATTCTCCTTTTGGCTTGTACATCTCCAAATATGACTTGACATCAATGGCCACAGCGTTTTCTCACCAAGAATACCAAGGGTCCAAGTCGTGAGAACTACATTGATAGTATGAAACCCTTGTCCCTATTCTCTGTATCAGTTTGCTGAGGTGACCTCTGCCTTTATATGCAGAGCCTTAACAGATCTATCCTGTCAGACCTGTTGCACATCTACAAGTTTAATGCTGCCATAAACATCTGCTCAAGTGTTCTTTAATCTTTTCTCTAACATAAATAGAATATGTTGGGGGTATAGATGTGTGGCGCAGTAAATACCACTACTTTGGAATTTTCCTCTCCACGTAAAACAAAGTACTTCTTACTGTATTCCAATGTAATCTAGATACTGCAGATTCACCTTTGGAGTAGCCCCCTTGTCCCTTACGGCAATGAGTAATGTAATGTTGTGCCTGCTCTTGGTTATTCATATTTAAATTACAAGGGCTGAACAAACTTCTTGAGAATGCATGGCTAGATTTCTAAAGATCCTTCAGGGTCAGTAGCCTAGTAAGAAACTTATGTTGGTGACAATTATTGATAAAAGATTGTAGAAGATTACACAGTGGTAAAATGTGATGAGTGTATTACACAGAGAAACAGATGTGCAGATGTACATTTTGAGAACTTTGGCACAGGTATGATTATTTAGCAGCTACATTTTTTACAGCCAAAGTGGCCATTTTAATATGAAATTTAAAATTCAATTGCATAAATACGGCTGTCTAATTTGGAATTTATCCAAGTTGTAATGTTTTATTGTATAGTTACCTTGTATGAAGCTGTGTTGGCCATGCTTAGAATGCAGTTGAAAACTAACCCACAATGGGTATCACAAATAGTAGACATATGACGTTTTGTTTGTCATTTCCATACTAGTAAACAAATGGTGCTTTGTTTTACAGGGGCGCCTGTTTGCTTACCCAGATACCCACAGACACCGGCTAGGAGCCAACTACCTACAGCTGCCTGTGAATTGCCCCTACCGAACTCGTGTAGCCAACTATGAGAGAGATGGTCCGATGTGCATGTTTGATAACCAGGGTAGGGATTCGAAAATGCATTGTGCTTACTTTTTAATGTAGAAATAAGAAGTATTTTTTAGGGAAACTGGAAAAATGAAATGCTGGCTGAATATTGGCTGTTGGGAGAAACAAAATGGGTCTGCATGGTTGAAATATTAATGTTTTTTATCAAACATCTTAAACTCTTTTACCGTGTTGAAAATCAGAGATGAAAAATAACATTGGTAAGAGAATATTCTGTGTTTAAACTACTAATACTGCATTGGAGATGATTAATTACTTTTCATCTAAAACAGAAGACTAGCCTTGGCACACTTGCTTTATGATGGAGCCCCACATCATCATCATCGTCATAATCTTCTTTCGGCTGTTCCCTTTAGGGGTCGCCACAGCAGATCACCCGTTTCCATTTCTTCCTGTCCTGTGCATCTTGCTCAGTCACACCAACCACCTGCATGTCCTGTCTCGACATCCATAAACCTTATCTTAGACTATCCTCTTTTCCGGTTACCTGGTAGCTTCATCCTTAGCATTTTTTTCCCATTATACTCAGCATCCCTCCTCAGCACATGATCAAACCAACGTAATCGTGCCTCTCTGGCTTTGTCTCCAAACCTTCCAACCTGGGCTGACCCTCTAATATACTTATTCCTAATCCTGTCCACCCTCGCCACACCCAGTGCAAATCTTAACATCTTTAATTCTGCCACATCCAGCTCAAACTCCTGCCTTTTTGTCAATGCCACTGTCTCCAACCCATATAACATAGCTAGTCTCGCTACCCTCTTGCAGACCTTCCCTTTCACTCTTACAGGTACTCATCTGTCACAAATCATTCCTGACACTCTTTTCTCCAACTCCATCCTGCCTGTACTCTCCTTCACCTCTCTTCCACACTCACAGTTACTCTGAACTATTGACCCCCCCCCAAGTATTTAAACTCCTCCACCTTCGCCACCTCTACTCCTTGCATCCTCGCCATTCCTCTATCCTCTCTCTCATTCACACACACATATTCTGTCTTAGTCCTGCTGACCTTCATTCCTCTTCTATCTAGAGCACATCTCCATCTCTCCAGGGTCTCCTCCACCTGTTCCCTACTCTCACTACAGATCACAATGTCATCTGCAAACATAGTCCACGGGGACTCCTGTCTGATCTTGTCTGTCAACCTGTCCATCACCATTGCAAATAAGAAAGGGCTCAGAGCTGATCCTTGATGTAACCCCACTTCCACTTTAAACGCATCCATCACTCCCACCGCAGATGTCACCACTGTCACTCTACCCTCGTACATATCCTGTACCACTCTTGCATAGTTTTCTGACACTCCTGACTTCCTCATACAATACCACAACTCCTCCCTAGGCACCCTGTCATATGCTTTCTCCAAGTCTACAAAAACACAGTGCAACTCCTTCCGACATTCTGTACTTCTCCAACACTCTGAGCAAATATTGCATCTGTAATGCCCTTTCCTGGCATGAAGCCATACTGCTGATCGCTAATCATCATGTCCCTTCTTAACCTTGCTTCCACTACTCTTTCCCATAATTTCACGCTGTGACTATCAATTTAATTCTTCTGTAGTTACTACAGCTCTGCACATCACCCTTATTCTTAAATCGGTGCCAAAACACTTTCTCCATTCCTCAGGCATCCTCTCACTTCCCAAGATTTCATTAAACAATCTGGTTAAAAACTCCACTGCCATTTCACCTAAACACATCCATGCTTCCACAGGTATGTCATCCGGGCCAACAGCCTTTCCATTCTTCATTCTCTTCATAGCTATCCTTACTTCCTCCTTGCTAATCCATGCTACTTCATGATTCACTATCCCTACATCATCCAACCTTCTCTCCCTCTCATTCTCTTCATTCATCAACCCCTCAAAGTACTCTTTCCATCTCCTCAACACACTCTCCTTGCTTGTATGTTTCCCTCATTTATCACTTACCTGCTGCACTTCTTTCCTAGCTCAGTACCTCTGTCTAGCCAATCGGTACAGGTCCTTTTCTCCCTCCTTAGTGTCCATCCTTTCATACAACTCTTCATATGCCTTATCCTTAGCCTTCGCCACCTCTCTTTGCCATGCACCTCATCTCCTTATACTCTTGTCTACTTTCTTCATCTCTCTGACAATCCCACTTCTTTGCCAACCTCTTTCTCTGTGTACTCTCCTGTACTTCCTCATTCCACCACCGTGTCTCCTTGTCGTCCTCCCTCTGTCCAGATGTGATACCAAGCACCTTTCTAGCTGCCTCCCTTATGAGCTCTGCTGTAGTTACCCAGCTATTTGGTAACTCTTCACTGCCACCCAGTGCCTGCCTTACCTCATCCCTGAGCTCCACCTCGCAATTACCCTTTTTCAGTTTCCACCATATACAGCTTTTTGTACTCTTTGCCTATATTCTCTGTGCACACTGGCCTACTTGCACAACTATCTACACAGCTGATTGTTCCTAACCCAACCTGTCCTGACACTCGCTCACCTTTCTTGGCTCTTCCAGCTCCGTTCGCCCTGCGGGCTCTCTCCACTCCTCTACCCTGCCCCAATTCCCACCCACCCCCAGTGGTCCTACGTTTATTCCCCCTCCTGCTAATCCCCCGACTCCCCCAACCAATTCTGTTACTCCCCCACCCCTTCCTTCAATCCACCTGACTCTCATTGCCACTCCCCCTACCCAGCAAATATCACTTTACACTCTTCTACTTCTCTTTCATCTCCAACTAACATGTCCTTCCCCCCTCCTTCAATCCTTATCGCCTTATTACCCTTCCTTCTACTACCTCTTTACCATACAACCTCCTATACTGATTTTTACTTACTCCCTTCCCCTATTCCTCTTCACAACAGCCTTACATCCCACTATCACAATATCTCAGCCTTTTTAGTTCCCTCCTAGCCTATCTTTCTCCTAAAAATAAAATTGTTCCCAAACTCTGTAACAGTGACTACAAACTCAAACTTAATTTCTACCAGACTCGTCTACCCAAATCAAAGCATAATAAACTTACTCCCCACACCTCTTTCCTTAACCGGCGACATCCACCCAAATCCTGGTCCCAACTCCTCTCCAACATACCTCCCTAGCTCCAACAACAAATCCCCAAATAAAAACCTCAGATTCCTCACCATCAATGCCCAAAGCCTACTAAATAAAATGATCTTCTTCCATGCCTGGCTCAATCCTAACCAACTAGACATAGCCATCTCTGAAACCTGGATAAAACCTCATAAGTGACTCTGAATTCCTTCCCCTCAAATTTTACTCTCTGCGATCCGACCGCCCAAGTAAAAGAGGTGGTGGTGTAGCTTTAATCTACTCCAACCACTTGACCATCACTCCATATCCTAACCATATCCCTTCTTTCTCAAATGCTGAACTTGTCATTGGCCTACTAAAACTAAACATCCATAAAAGCATCTGTATCCTTTCCCTCTACATTTCTCCTGGTAACAACACCAATACCCTAGAAGACATTCTTTCCTGGACCTCCTCAAATATTAAGCTAGAAACCTGCATCCTAAGAGACGTAAATATTGACTGGGGAAAAGTCAGTAACCCTAATCCCACGTGGGAGGGTGGCCTAATGGTTAAGGTGTTTGCCTTACAAACACAAGGTGCAGGGTTTGAGTCTCACAAGGGATAATTGGCTAAGCTTAAAATGGCTCAAGGGCAGTTAGCTTAGTACTAATCTATGAATCTAAACAATTAACCTATTCACCATTACTCAACTTACCAACTCCATAACTAGACCTAATAAAGCCAACCCCCCCTGGCTCCATAATTGACTGGATCCTAGTATCTCATCCTAACAAAATCATAGAAGCAGGAGTCATTCCCGACTCTCTAGGAGACCACCTCCCTGCCTTCACTATTAGAGTTGCTCCCTCTTCCTCACACTTCCATCAATACATTCATACTCGCAACCTAACTAACTTTAACCCCACTACTTTCTCTGATTCCCTTATGCTAACTAACTGGAACCCCCTAAAAATACTGCCTCTAGACAAAGCCGTTGACTACTTTAATTCAACATTCTTAACAGTCCTTAACTCCCTAGCTCCAATAAGAAATTAGAGTTAAAACTAAAACCTCTCAATGGCTCACCAAAGATGCAAAAAACATTGCTACAAAGGGATAAAACCTGGAAAATCTATCTTCACAATAAACAACCTGAAACATTACTAAAATGTTTAGTTGAGAAACCTAGCCAAAAAATAAGTCTAAGACAAAAAGTCTTTCTACGTCAAACTACAAGAAAATCATGCTAAAAATCCCAAACAATTCTGGAACTCTAATTCCCTCCTCAGACCTGGAACAAAAAACAACCCCTGTCCTGACACCAGCAAATCTGACTCAGAAATTACCACACTATTCAATACCTTCTTCACCTCTTCCATAGCTGAGCTTACTAAGACCTTTACCAATAATAACCCTCCTCCCATTCCTGCCCAATCCTCCCCTCCCTCCCCGTCCCACCCTAATTTTGAACTTAAATCCGTCTTCACCAATCTAATAAAGAAACTCCTTTACAAACTAAAGCCTTGCTCCAATGCCCCTGACAGCATTTCATCATCCTCCTTAAAAATAGCTTCAGATGCTATTGCTCTGCCTATCGGCATCCTGATCAATAGATCTCTACTTGAATCTTACGTTCCCAAACTATGGCGAACTGCATATATTCTTCCACTCCACAAGGGTGGCAAAAATAACAATGTCTCCAACTTTCACCCCATAGCCGTCCTCTCCCCTATCTCCAAAATTCTTGAAAAATGTATCCACCTACAGCTAATACCATTCCTTACCAAATACCAGCTACTCTCCCCTACCCAACACTGCTTCCGCCCAGGACACAGTACTATCTCCGCCCTTCTCTCCTTACATTCTGTGAATTCAGCCCGTGACTCCGGTAATTTGGTATCTTCTGTCCTGCTGGACCTATCCAAAGCTTTTGATAACATCTCCCACACCCACCTTCTAAATCATCTCTCTAATCTTAACTCATTCACTCCAGAGCAGCTCAGGAAAAGCTGCCTGCTGAATTCCACCATAGGAACAACAGAGCAGCCTGAGCTCATTTTCAGAAAATCCATTTGTAATACTATACAGAAAACAAATGCTCATAACTCTAACTATAAGAGCTACACTAAAAGTGTAAACGCGAAAGTTGTTCAGCAGACACTGACCTTTCCAACAGTGTAAATGTTGATAGTGCATATCAAAGTCATAATGAAATATTTGGCAAGGAATGCTGATATTGTGCAATTTTTTTAATTTTTTGGAAAAGCAAAGCACAATATCTTGGTCTATGTACCATGCAGACCCATACAATTTGAATTTAATTTGTTAGTATGAATGTCAGCTTTAAAATGATACTTTAACCATAACTGTGTGACACTCCTTTCATGAGATATTCACAGAAATAGGATTAGTATATTATTTCTCATAATTGATAAACAAAACATAATATCTCATCACCTGTAACAGACAGAGCCTACATATCAGTGTAGAAGTTGTGCATCTGAATGTCAGCTTCAAAATGACATCATTTGTGTGATTACCATGCTCCTCATAAAGATATGGGCATAATAATGAGAAGTATTGTAAATGTATAATTTTCATATTTGTACAAGACTAAACAAACTGTAATATCTGTACGTGTTTACAGTGCCTAGACACAGTTCTTTTACCATGTTGTAAGGAGTAACACTGTCTTCAAAATGATGCATTACTTCACACAATGTGGTGCTCCCTTGCAAAGTTATTTACCAAAATATGAAAAAAATCATAATTTCCATAACCTAAGTCAGAAACAAACTCTGTTATCTGCCTATGAGTACAACATACAGGTACCATTCTTTTACCATGTTAGAACTATAAATAATCTTTTCAAAATGAGGTATTACTTAGCACATTCAGATGCTCCCTTGCAAAGTTATATAACAAAATATGAAAAAAAAATCATAATTTCCATAACCATAAGTCTCAAACAAACTTTGATATCTGCACATGTGTCAACCATACTGGCACAATTCTTTTACCATATTAGAACCAGCAATACTGTCTTCAAAATGAGATATTACTTGGCACATTCAGATGCTCCCTTGCAAATTTATTTACCAAAATATGAAAAAAATCATAATTTCCATAACCTAAGTCCGAAACAAACATAGATATCTGCACATGTGTACAACATACAGGCCCAATTCTTTTATATGTTAGAACTATAAATAATCTTTTCAAAATGAGGTATTACTTAGCACATTCAGATGCTCCCTTGCAAAGTTATTTACCAAAATATGAAAAATCATAATTTCCATAACCATAAGTCTCAAACTTTGATTTCTGCACATGTGTCAAACATACTGGCACAATTCTTTTACCATATTAGAACCAGCAATACTGTCTTCAAAATGAGATATTACTTGGCACATTCAGATGCTCCCTTGCAAAGTTATTTACCAAAATATTAAAAAAAATCATAATTTCCATAACCATAAGTCTCAAACAAACTTTGATTTCTGCACATGTGTCAAACATACTGGCACAATTCTTTTACCATATTAGAACCAGCAATACTGCCTTCAAAATGAGATATTACTTGGCACATTCAGATGCTCCCTTGCAAAGTTATTTACCAAAATATGAAAAAATCATAATTTCCATAACAGTTATTTGCCAAGCTCAGAGAAATAAATTTTACATAACACATTTCATAATAGTGTTTTACTTACTATACTGGTCCAGCTTGGTCATGGGTGTTTTCCATTCTTCTCACAATCATGCAGGGCTCTCCTCACGCCATTGTGGAGGTTGGTCAAGAAGAATGCAATGCCCTCCTCAGTTAGGTGAATGCCATCCCTTCTGAACCAGTGAACATCTTCCTTCCAGTCTTACCTTATCTGAAATAAAGCATGGGTGGACACTGACAAGGGTGCACAGCCAGGGCACATGTAAAGAGAAAAAGCAGGGTAAGGACCGCCGCTCCACTAATATGCCAAGGACAGGCATGGGCCTCCAGATGTTGGTTATCTGTAGTGTCCCATAGCTGTGCCGGCTGCCCACTCAGACTGCTGATACCACTATGGTCTCATGACCTCCTTCAGTGGCAGCAGTCTGCCTTACCTCTGCCTTTTCTCTTTACATGTGCCCATTCAGCAATGGACCTAAGGGATGAGGGACTGAAGTAACTCACTAATTGCTGTCCTGACCTACCGGAAGGGAGGGAGACTGAGGGGAGAGCTACATCAAGGCAGCATGTTTTTGCAGTACATCACAGTGGCACACCCAAGCCCATGCTTACCGAGGACAGCATCACTATGGGACTGTGCTGTAGAGTCTCCAGGTTCCCAAGTGCGATCCCGGTGGATCACAAGATCCATGCTGGCTGGGTATGCCCCCTGTGATGCACCCAGCAACA
>NC_056743.1:265804267-265879007 GCF_019279795.1 Protopterus annectens
TTAGTTACGATTTCAGAGTGTTTTGCATTACGTTGCACTAAAAATTAGCAGTACACTTTCTCTCGCTTGTGGAAGCACTTTCGGTGGCTTGAAAACTGTATCTTCTCATGGCGCGCTCGGCCTTAAAGGCACAGGCACCATGAGAAGGCACTCGGGGTGAATGAGTTAACCTTTTCCAAAAAACTCTTTCTTGGTTCTCCAGCTATCTTTTAAACAGATCCCAAGCAGTGAAATGGGGCCAAGCCATGTCCTCTTTCCTTCCTAATCCCACTGGAGTACCCCAAGGTTCCATACTAGGCCCTTTGGTATTCAATATCTTTATTAATGACTTCCATAAAGTCATTCCTAACTCCAAAATTGTAAAATACGCCGACGATTCCACTTTGATTTGCTGTGCCACTAACATAGCAGAGCTCCAATCTCTGACTCAAAATGCCTTCTCTACCACTGAAAACTGGATGCTCCTAAATCACCTCTTAATCCCAATAAAACCAAGATCCTTCTATTCCCCCCCCCTCTAAATCGTCCCCTGTTGATGAAAACTCTCCATATTACCCGCCTTAACAACTCCCCAATAGAGATCATACCCTCTGCCAAACTTCTCAGTGTCACTATTGACAATCAGCTAAAATTTAACTCCCATATCCAGCTAAACATCAAAAAAACTCTCATAAAACTTGGCCTACTTTACAGAAACAACCACTTCCTCTCTCCTTCCTCCAGACTTAACCCTCTCCTCTATCTTCTTCCCTCTCTCATGTATGGCTCTTCCCTGCTCACTAACTTATCTTCCACACTTGCCTCCAAACTGGAAATATGCTACAACAAAATTTCCAATTTGCCACCAGTGCCAAATCCTCCTCTCACCATTGCAATTCCCTTCACTCCTTAAACTGGCTTGAACTCCCCAACCTACTAGACTTTCACCAATTAACCACAGTCCACAAATTATTATTTCAACCCTCAAACTGCCCCGCACTATCCAACATACTGCAACCATATTCCTCCCTCAGACCTCTTAGATCTTCTCACCAAAACCTGATCACCATTCATAAACCTAAGCGCCCAGCTGGCCAGCTTCTCTTGTCCTTTACCCTAACAAAAAAATGAAATGATCTGCCCTCCTTTCTAAGGACCTGCAACAACCACAATAACTTCAAATCTCAACTTTATTCCTACCTCTACCTAAACATGAAATGCAGCTGCACTCTTCCACCCTTACCTCTCAAACTCTCCTCCCCCTTCACTCCTGGCTAACCTCTCACCTTCCTAACCTCATTCTCAATTACTAATTTGTACTCCTAACTAAATATTACTTCTAGCTATTATACTGTATTCTCATTTATCTCTTGAACTAAATTGCAATTGTATTGATTATTTCTTGGACAATGAACCAAACTGGGTATATTTTTTGCTATCTTTGAAAAATGTGTATCTAAATAAAACTTTGTTTTGTGGAGCTTTTCTCCCCGGGCCTCCACTGAAAATGGGCCCCCTAGCCCAGTTGACCTCCCCGGTAATCAAACTGAATAAATAAATTGATCCTTGGTGCTGCCCTCACACTCCTCCTCTTCTTGATAACCAACGTCATCCTACAAACCACCATCCTATGCTGCCTAACTACACTTTTGCCAGTCACCATTTTACAGTCTCCAATCTCCTTCAAACTGGCCCTCCTACGTAAGATATAATCCACCTGTGTGCATCTTCCTCCACTCTTGCATGTCACCCTATGCTCCTCCCTCTTGTTAAAATACGTATTCACCACAGCCGTGTCCATCCTTTTTGCAAAATCCACTACCATCTGACCTTCTGCATTCCTTTGTTTAACACCATACCTACCCATCACTTCCTCGTCCCCTTTGTTCCCTTCACCAACATGCCCATTGAAATCTGCTGCAGTCACCACTCTTTCACCATTGGGTACAGTCACCACCACTTCATCCAATTCACTCCAAAATTTTTCTTTCTCATCTGTTGCACACCCAACTTGTGGAGCATATGCACTAACAACATTCATCATTACACCATCAATTTCCAACTTCATAAACATCACTCTCTCCGACACTCTTCACCTCAAAAACACACTCCGCATACTGTTCCTAACTCCTACACCATTTCTTCTCCCATTCACACCATAAAACAATTTGAACCCACCTCCGATACACCTAGCCTTACTCCCCTTCCATCTGGTCTCTTGCGCACACAATATACCAACCTTCCTTCTGTCCATTATATCAGCTAGCTCTCTCCCTATACCAGTCATACTGCCAACATTCAAAGTTCCGACCCTCACTACCACAGTCTTAGCCTTTCTCCTCTTCCTGCCTTCGGCCATGTCTTCTGCCTCTTCTCCTTCGGCCAACAGTAGCCCAATTTCCACCAGCACCCTGTAGGCTAACAGTACTGGTGGTGGTCGTTGTTAACCTGGGCCTCGACCGATCCGGTATAAAAATGTTTTAGTGTCTGCATGAAATGTTTTGACAAAGTTTTATGAATAGTGTCAGTATAAAGTAAAAGTAAACATCAGTCTCTCTCTAGCAGTTTGATGTCCTTGTGTGTATCATGGCTGCAATTAGAAAAAATAGTATGTTCCTGTAGTATTCGTTAATGCCCAAACTGAATTGTTAATTTATATGCATTTACTTCGAATTTGCTCCTATGCCTTGCTTTTTAGCACGGAGTACTTTATTTTCTGGTTTTCTTGTCTTGTATAGACTTCTCATTCCATTCATCTAGAGCTTTTGCCTTACAAACTTTTCTTATACTTCAGGTGAGGCCGTCTGATTGCACTACTCAAGCAGCTTTCCTTCATTCTTGTGTGTGTTACTGATGCCCTGGTTTCAGTAATCCGGAATCCTAAGTTAAGGAAGTAAATGTAGTTTGGAACACTCCAAAGATTCAGACATTCAAGAGTTGTGTTCTGTTGATAACTATGGAGATGGGTTCTTCAAAGAAACATTGACCTTGGTCAGGGATTTGAGATAGAATGTGTATTGAGGATGAATATGAGTGGTAATGTAAAGTAATAGTTGAGTTGTGATCGGAAATATTTCCAGATTTGGGTATGTCAGTACTGAAAATCAAACTGCCAATGAAAAGGGTGAACAAACAAGCTGACTTTTCAAGGTGCATGGTCAGAATGCCAAAGAAATACTTGCAGTGAACCCCATTTTTTATCCAGGGTAATGCTTTAGCTTTTCCACTTATCTAAAGTAAAGCTAAGGGAAGTCTGTGTACCACCCTCAAACTGATGTGGTAGAAAGCATTAATAATAGTCTGAAGTCAACTCTAAAAAGACACTATAACAAGATGTTAAGCACTGGGATAAGTTACTTTCTTACCTTCTATTTGCTATAAAATAAGTACACCTATAAAATAAGTACACCAACCTTCAACAGAACTTGCCGCATTTGAGTTACTGTATGAGAAAAATCTCTTGAGGATCGTTGGACAAATCAAAGGAGGCTTGGGAAGAATAGGGGAAAAGTAGAATCCCACATTTCAAACTTGTAAGATGAGTTAAATTATTCCACTAATAAAAGATCATATTTAAAGGGCACAGTAGACACAACAAAGGTTATATTTCAGGAATTCCAGAAGTTCCCTGTGCTCAGAACAAATTGCTAGCAAGACTGCAATGATCTTTGAAATGATAAAGTAAACGGCGAAATATAGAAATATGACTATACTGGAAAGAGAGGACCAGAGCAGATGTATTGTGCTGTACTTTCATCTCTGATCCAAAACTGGAAGTCCTGGGAATGTTTCTTGAGAAATGTTTATCTGTGTGGTGGGACTAGTCATATGAAAGAGAACTGCTTGGAATGGATGTTGGCCCTCAGTACAGAGAAGAGAGATGTGTGCAGTGGAGACTTTTGCTTTGATACAAAAGGAGTCTTGCTTGCAGCAAAAGAGAAGATAAGTGTTGGAGTGTAGACTACTGTTGCGTCTCTTGTGGAGGAATAGCTGGGGGTGTAAACCTCCTAAGACATTTGTTTTGTTCAATAAACTTTACTTTTCCATTTGATTTTTGCCTTCAGCGCTGTAAGCAAGCTGTACAGAATTGAGACCTCTGCCTCCAGTGTATCTGCTGGGTATTGCAGCACATAAAGATAATTGAATTGTAAGCAATTTCATGTAAACAGTACCAATTTGAGTAATAGTAAGTATAAATAGTTGAAGATAACAAAAGAACATTACCGGACAAAAGCCCCAGATAGTAGGTGAAAGTTATTTAATGAGTTGAATTGTGTGTAGAATCAGAAATGTCTAGGTTGGAGGTGGACCTGAGGGGAAATGACTGTACACTTTGCTTTCTCTTTTTACGGTGTCAAATTTATTGGATCATTCCAAAAATCCAACTTGTGTGATTGAAGAGTTGGAAATGTCAAATTCTATAAGAAGCAGAGCCTGGTAACAAAGGAAAAAAAAACTGTTCAGTTTACTACCTGTCTGAATAATAAAAACGTCATCCAAAAATCAAAGGTAGGGTTTTACAGTACTTGAACATCTCACTCGAAAAATGTGGTCTTTTTTCCCCTCATGCCCTACAACACAATTTGCATATATGGGAGCACAAGCTGCCCCCATAACAACCCCATTGTCTGTCTGTAATATTCACCCTCAAAATATGTTTAAAATGATGCCCATGAAGTCAACCAGTTGTAATATTTCAGTCAATGAAACAAAATTTAAGTTAAACATGACATCACCAAATTGAAGACCAACCGAATGTGGTAGATTACATTTTTCACGTCCATCACAAAAAAAAAAAAAAAAAAAAAATTTTCAGAGCATTTCTGACCTTGTTCAGAAATCCCACAAGTCCTTTAAAACGTGATCAACACTGGAGTATAACTTTAATTTAAAATCAGTATATTTTGCCTGTAAGGGTGGCTTTTGCCCCCATATATGTGAATAGTTTGGGCATGTGAAGAAGACAACCTTTTTGAGTGATATTTTGTAACGCATACCTTTGAGTTTTGGATTTGGCTATCTGTGCAGGTGGTGAACAACAGTTTGCAGAGTTGTATACGTTTGGAAACTACAGCAGCTTTTTTTTTTTTTTTACATTTCACATGTGCAGTTGGACAGGGATATATGGTGCATGGGTTGACTTCAAGTATGTATAGAAAACCAGCTTTTAGTAATTAATTTCTGTTACATTAGCTGTCACCCCATGCACTAGAAAAAAGGTATTGTTAAAGGTCAATTTGTTAAAGTCTCAAGTATTTCAGACTGAGGATATTGCGTTAACTGAGATGTTTATAGTGAGGGGCTACGCACGAGTTACTTGAATAGGAAAAATATGAACTGATGGACAAGACTGAATATGAGCCAGTTTTAATATGGCATTGGTAACTTTTTAAATAAAGCAGAAACAATAACAAATAAAGCAACACATACCCAATATTAATCTTTAATGGACTACACTACCAGTAGTGCAAGAATAGCTAACGTAATTCGAAAATTTTGTGGGTGCTGGAAGAGGCAAAATTGCCCAAAGATGTTGTAGGAGGTGCATTTAATTGTGTGTAGAAGGTGCAATACTAAGAACTTGCTTGAGAAACAAAGTACAGTATGGGTGGGCGGGGAGGCCCTGTGAGTAAATCCACAAATGTAGGTGTACACAATGCAGTTTCACTAATACAGTGGAAGTAGACAGTCATGCCAACTGTACTAAAATGGAGAAATCCTGGTAGATAGTGTAATACAGCTAGTTGTAAATCCTGTGAGGCTTTCTGTATTGGTAAAACTGTTAGTGCTTTAAAATGGAGAATATACCAGCACACTTACCATGTTAAAAGGGGTGATTTAACCAACTCCCTAGCTAAGCATGCAATACAGTGTGCAAATTTTAAAGTTTATTTTTGTTTCTACAAAAGATGGATATTTGTCAGCGAGGTGGGGCTGGAGAACTCTTAGAAATGAGAGTTGCAGTAGCAGTGAAGGACCAATGCCACTGCAACATCTGGATTAAATGATTGTTAATATTGACTGTGCTCCTTAAGATGAGAGCTAGTGTTATAAAAATAAAACTTTTATTTTTCTCAGTTTTCTTTTGGCATTCTAAGATGGGTTTATATAGATTTGTATGTTAATTGTCATTTTAAGTATAAACACTTGGGGGTTTTTGCATTATGTATTTAAAACTTTAAATTGTTGGTCGTATGGTTGTGAGCTGATAAAAGGATGTGGTGAATGCATTACTGCAGGTTCTGCTGATTATCTAGATTAAATGAAAGCACTAAACGTGGGCTTTTTGTTGAAAGAAAAACATGTACTAGTTCAGTGGGTATAGCACTGGGTTTCCTACTAAAAGTGGCTACTGGTTTGTTATGCTTGGTTTACTTGTGAACCAATAATAAAACAGAAAGCAACACAATCCTGCTTTATATCGCAGCTACACTTACAAGACTAGGGGATGGAGGGCGGGTGCAGCTACTATGGAATTAAAGTATCTACTGGCATGTGTAAGTACAGCTTAAACAACTGCACTATGTTGATCATTTCCACTGCTGCAGTGGCCTTTAGCTATATGGATTGGCTTCCAAAGCCTGTCCAAATGGAGTAGGTTGGATATGGATCCCGAAGCCTCTGGGGAATGATATTAGCAAAGCTAGACTTGGCCCTCAAAAAGAAATCCAGTTTGTAATGCTTTGTAAACGTTTGTGCAGAGGCTCATGTAGATACCTCTAGAATGCTTCTAAAGTTCACCCCTTTTTGGTATGCCATTGAAGACAGGGTTATTGTAGAATGTGCGTTAATACTGCCTGGAGTAAATTTGCCATGGTGGGAATTAAAAAAAGAAATAGACAAGGGCACCCACCTGGAAATTATCTGTTTAGACACAGGGTGCCCCTTTTTTGCCTATTGATAAGAAATTAATAGCTAGAGGGCTTGGTTATCTCAAGATAGAAAGCTGCCTCTGCATCTCCAGAGTATGCAGAAGCGTTTCCCTCTTTTTCAAATTCTGAGTAGAAAACTGGCAGTTTGCTGGCTTGATTCCAAGTAAACTGTGCAACCATGTTTGTCATGAATGAGGCTGTTTTTTTCTTAGACATCCTGTCTTTGTGGAAAAACATACAGGGCTCACCCACCATGAGAGTTTGCAACTCTGATACTCTACTTGCAGATGACTGAGCAATAAGAGTCAAGAACCTTAAATCATCTTGCTGGGTGGGTACAAAAGGCAACCGTCAATTTATCCAGCATAAAATCAAGAACCCATGAAGGAGCAACCTCTTTACAAGGAGGTCTCCACTGTAAAACTTTTGTCAAACTTTTTCACAGCAAACATAAAAGAAAAGGAGGATCTATGGACAGACATGCTGAAATGGCTGCAAGATGAGCTTTTATAGAGGAATAAGGGAGGTCAGACTCACCTGGTAAAACAAAAATCCCTGATGCCCCCTGGTCATTGGTTAGGCACAAATTAGAAAATCTCTTCCACTTACCAATATAGATAATAGTTCAGTACTACTGCTGAACTCCCATGGCATTGTCATTAGCCAGTTATCCCCCTTGACGGCTTGAGCCCAGGGCACTGCTTCCTTGGCCTTGCCGTGGTTATTGGATCTGGTGCCTTGTACTAGAGTTCTATTGCAATCAGTGTAACTAACTCTGGTTAGGAGTGCAGAGTGGGTTAATGACATGGGATGTTAAGAGTTTTCCTTTCATCAGAAAAAAATCCTAAATGTTACATACATTTTACTTCTGATAGTAAATGAATGGGACTTTTTGCGGCTGTGTGTAAGTGGTAATTAGTGTGAGTAGAACATCTGTGTATTTTTGTGTAATAGTACCACAGTGGTTACTTATACTGAGAAAAATGTTTTTTGTTTGCTTCATTTTTTTGTATTGACTAGGTGAAGTAAAGATGTGCCTTTTTTTTGGGAGGGGGGGGGTATGTAAAGTTGTGAAAGAATGTCTTTCTCTCTTCACCCTCAGAATGATGTAGCTGTTGCTTCAGTTTTTTTTATGGGGCAGGTTTGCTAACTGCAGAGTAGTGAAATAGAACTGAAGTATCCTAAAAGTATGCTTTAATGTTTCTATGAAAAAATTTTTACCTTTTCTGACTTGAAAAATGAGATGGTTACCCCCACCCAGAAATGTACCTCTGTAGTCCTCTGCGTTTTTCTCAGTTCTGTAATCCTTTGTTAAACTAATGGAAGGTAAAAAATTTAATACAGTGATTTGTACCATATCCCTCAACTGTCCAAAATTTTGCAGAGCGTCTGGATATTTCTCATATTTTTGTCTGATGTCCTTCAAGGATGCATCTGCAGTCCTAACAAATGGGTTGTCCTGGCCTCAGGCAGCCCTTCGGTCGGCCGGTTTCCAAAGTCTGGGTCTGGCCTCGGCTGATGTCGCACTTCACCCGACGTCATAGCTGCAGTTCAGCGGGTATAAAGGCATCAGCCAACGCCATTTTCCTCAGTCTTTCTTGCCGTGTGGCGCCCGAAGCAGAAGCTGTTCGCAAGTGCCGGTCGGTCAGAACCAGAGATTGCTACTACCGAAGACTTCTAACTCTTTCTTGCCTCAGACGATGTCAGAAAAAGTGAATAACTGTTTAACTTGTGGGAAACAAATACCTCATAAAGATTTCCACTCTTACTACCTACCTTGTTTAGGCCCAGACCACGACGTAGCAGCCTGTCTAGCCTGTGCTTCTTTCAACAGACGGACACTTAGACGTCGGTCGGAATTTGCTGAGTAGTTTTTCAGCTCCGCTTTTGCTTACAACATGCCGTCGGAAACTCCGACTTCACAATTAGCTAAAAAGCGTAAGGAAAAGGACCGACACTCGCGGTCCGCGGTTTCGGCCGAAACCACGGTAAAGTCATCCGCGAGTGTCTCGGTTTCGGCTGAAACTGAGCCCTCGGTTCTTCGGCCGAAAGCTTGCCTCCCAATGAGGCCTCATCCAGCATGGCTGAATCTGCTACTGAAATTCCACCTGCTCTTACAGGTTCACAGGATTTATCTGATACTATCCCTTTAGATATATCCACTCCTGCACATGGAGCTGCTAGGCCCCCTGCATCCTTGTCGATTAAGGCGTTTGCCAGGGCTAAAGCAGCAAAATCAACCAAGACTGTGCCTGCTAAGACCCCCTCTCACAGGCCTAGCTCTAGTACTCAAATGCTTAGTCTAGCAGAGGATCTCATTTCTTTGATCAGGGGATCCCAACCTCACCCTGACAGGGCCTCTCGCCCACCTCCAGAGAAGAGGCCTAGAGCAGAGCCCCCTGAGCCAGTTTCTTCAGATTACTCTTCTGATGATTCAGAAAATACAAACCCTCCAGAAGGCCCTTATTCTCCTTATGAGGACTCTGATGCAGAAGACTCCATTCCTTCTGCCTCTCCGCCTGAGGAATTTTCTTTTGGGGAAACCTTGCATGCTATGATGGAACAATTTCAATGGCAGGGCCAGGATTTTTCAGACTCTAGGAAAAGGCTTAGGACCTTTTTGCATTTGCCACAGCATAGGCCTTTAGCCATTCCTCCAGTACTTATTGTGGTAGATGATGCATTTAATGATGCTTGTACTGCCCCTGATTCACTTCCTCCGGCCCCTGTTAAGCCTGACAGGTACTACAGGGTTCCGGACACACATTATCATTTGTATAAGGCTCCTTTTGCAGATCCTGAAACTATTTCACAGGGACCCAAGGCTGTAGCAGCTACCTCTGCCAAAAACCCCCTCCCCTCTGAAAGGGAATCTAGGGCCTTAGAGAGATGGGGTAAAAAAGTTTATACTTCTGCTACTCTTTCGGCTAGGGCCTTAAACTGTCAATTCCACATGATTCAGTATCAGGAATTTGTTAGACCAGTTAACTAAAAAACTGTCCTCGCCTGAACCATTAGACAAAGTCTCTTCAGGAAATGGTACATAACATTCAGCATGTCAGTAATCCTTCCTTAAAATGTGGCTATGATGCACTGGAGGCTTCCTTTAGATCAGCTATGACTGGTACAGTGATCAGAAGGCATGCATGGTTAAAAGAGCAGTCCTTACCAGACCATGTGAAATCAAAGCTCCTAGATGCTCCCATGGATAAGCATAATTTGTTTGGCTCACCTGCACAGCAGGTGCTGAAGAAGGTGGAAGACAAAGCAAAATCTGTCCAGACAGTCAAGGATTTCTTACAGGTCCAGCCTCCAAGGTTTAGTAGGAACTGGCCTTCGAAGAATTGGTCCTTTCCAGACACCACCAGAGCACAGAGGCAGGAATAGGCGCCCAAGAGGCAGGGGTCAATCCAGAGGTGCCTACAGGAGACGTCAGTGGCAGCCTAACAACCAGCGAAGTACTGCCACAGATCCAGCCACTACCACTTCCACAGGACAATCACAGTGACTTGGCTCTGAGACCGCCTACCAGGGAACAACAAGATGCACCCTTAGGCGGAAAGCTAGCCTTATTTTCAGTAAACTGGCATTACATCACAGGAGACAAATGGATTTTACAGACAATAGACAAAGGTTACAGGTTTCACTTCCATACTCTACCAAGGAAGAGAGGAATGCCAAACCTACCTCCAAATCAAAAGACAAAAGCTCTAGAACAAATAGACAACTTACTAAGGATGAGAGCTATAGAAAAGGTACCGTCTATGGAACAAGGGCAAGGATTTTACTCCAGACTTTTCCTGGTGCCAAGAAAAGAAAACCAATGGAGACCTATTCTAGACCTGTTCGCTCTGAACACATATCTCATTGTTCCCAAATTCAAGATGCTGAACCTACAGCAGCTTCTTCCCATGCTGGGCAAGGAGTCTTGGCTGGTAACTCTAGATCTCAAGGAGGCATACCTGCACGTCCCCATACGACCAAATTGCAGAAGATACCTCCGATTTCTTGCAGGATCAGAGCATTATCAATTCTCAGCATTGCCCTTTGGCTTATCTACTGCGCCCAGAGTATTCACGAAATGCCTGGCATCAGTAATTGCTCATTGCAGGCTTCAGGGAATTCAGATTTACCCTTACCTGGACGACTGCCTGTTACAAGCGGACAACAAAAACAAATTAGCAAAAGATTTGAAAAAGGTCATTCATCTGCTACAAGCCCTGGGATACACAGTCAATATAAAAAAGTCAAGGCTGATACCATCCCAGAGGATAACTTTCTTGGGTGCAGAACTGGACACCAAATCAAATGGCATCCCTCACAGCAGAAAAGCAGAAGCACCTTCCTCTCTATTTCATGGCATTAACCACGCAGAACCAGCTAACAGCAAGGAAAGTCCTGCAAGCCCTGGGTTACATGGCACCCTGCATAATATTGATTCCACATGCCAGACTACATATGAGGAAGTTGCAATGGTACCTAAGGAATTTATGGTCTCAACACAAGCACAGCCTAGAAACCCAAATTCCATGCCTGAAGCAAGAATTCCAATGGTGGGCTCAGGCCTGTCAATTGAACAAAGGACTGCCCTTCCACAAACCTCAACCAAGCCAGACTATCACCACGGACGCCTCAGACCTCGGTTGGGGGGCACACATGCTGGACAAGTGCATACAAGGCTTATGGACTCAAGACCAGCTGAACCTACACATAAATCAAAAGGAGATGCTGGCAGTAAAACTGGCAATTCAGACCGTTTCTTCAACAGGGTCAATTGCTGATAAGGATGGAGAACACCACAGTTATGTGGTAAATCAACAAACAGGGAGGCACACATTCATACCCTCTATGCCGGATGGCAATGGACCTCTGGAATATGGCCCTGAACTTCAACATTCAGCTCCAGGCAATATTTGTACCAGGAAAAGAAAATATACTAGCAGACATCCTAAGCAGAACTACCACGGATGCCCACGAATGGATGCTGCATCCAGACATCTTCAAATCCATTACAAGGAAATGAGGACTACCAGCAATAGACTTATTCGCATCCCCACACAACCACCAATTGAAAAAATTCTGCACAAGGACATGCCACCCTCTGGCTTGGAAGGTGGACTCCCTATCTTTCAGTTGGGAAAACCTGACAGCATATGCATTGCCACCTCTTCCTTTGATGCACAAGGTGCTATTGAAGATCAAAGAAGACCGCCCAAGGATCATCCTGATAGCTCCAGACTGGCCGAGGCAGCATTGGTACCCATTACTGAGGAGTATGTCTAGGGAACAAATATGGCCTCTGCCCCTAGTTCCCTTACTGCTAACACAGAACAACTTCAGAACCCTGCATCCAAGCTTGAAAACGTTGCAGCTAGCTGCCTGGAGCATTGCATAAGACAAAATAACCCAGATTTATCTCAAAGGGTTAAAGACATTATCTTGGAGGCTCGCAGACCCTCAACAAGGAAAACTTATTCAGCAAAATGGAAAAGATATCTCATTTGGAGTGCAGCAAAAGGAGAAAATGTGTCACTGGTAAACATAGCTAACATCCTGGAATACTTGGCAGAACTTTTCCACAATGGCCTGTCCTATTCTTCCATTAAGATTCATGCATCAGCTATTTCAGCAGAATACAACATGGACCCACCAGTTTTCTCTCATCCTCTACTCAGGCAGTTTCTGAGAGGAATTAAAAATGTAAAGCCACCAAGGAAGCCACCATTGCCCGCATGGGACTTGAACTTTGTGCTGGAAAAGTTGACACTCCCTCCTTTTGAACCAGCAGCAACAGCAGAATTACAGTACTTATCATGGAAAACTGCTTTCCTGCTTGCAATCACTTCAGCAAGAAGGGTTTCTGAATTACAGGCATTAATGGCAGTACAGCCCTTCCTTATCTTCCATCAAGATAGTGTCCATGAGAACTAATGCTACTTTTATGCCAAAGATGGTCTCCAGGGTATCTCTAAACCAAGCTATCCACCTACCTACATTCTTCCACAACCCACAGAACAGGGGAGAAAGATTATTGCATACCTTGGATGTACATAGGCAATTGCGCTACTACCTGGACAGAACCAAGAGCAATAGAAAAACTGACCAGCTACTGGTAGCATATGCAACAGGAATGGAAGGAAAAGCAATTTCAAAACAGACAATCTCAAAGTGGATAGGAAATTGCATTAGATTTTGTTACTCTTACCATGGAAAGACAACTCCAGAAAACATCAGACCTCACTCCACAAGGGCTACAGCCTCTACTACAGCTTTTATACGAGGAGTGGCTACCAAAGACATCTTAGAGGCTGCTACTTGGAGCTCCGTGCATACATTTGCCAAGCATTATAATCTACCCTTATACTCCAGATCCCGAGCAGGTTTTGCCACTGCTGTTTTGCAAGGGATCTTAACTACACCATAATCTTATTACCTCCTCCCCCAGTTTGGCTATGGTATTCTACCCATTTGTTAGGACTGCAGATGCATCCTTGAAGGACATAGTACAGTTTTGTACCTACCATAAATGTAGATGTCAGAGAGGTATGCATCTGCAGTCAGGATTACCCACCCTCCTTCCCCTCTGTGGTACTCCTAGGGTATTTGCCCGTCTTGTAGCTAGCTGGGGGAATCTATTATGGTGTATTTGTTTGTATATATGTCTATACATGTTTATTTCTATTTGCTCTCTATTGTTTGGAAACATTTGCATTTATCCAAATTTAGCCTTCCTAGAGGGCACCTGGCATCTGGAGCAAGAAACTGAGGAAAATGGCATCGGCTGATGCCTTTATACCCGCTGAACTGCAGCTATGACGTCGGGTGAAGTGCGACATCAGCCGAGGCCAGACCCAGACTTTGGAATCCGGCCGACCGAAGGGCTGCCTGAGGCCAGGACAACCCATTTGTTAGGACTGCAGATGCATACCTCTCGGACATCTACGTTTATGGTAGGTACAAAACTGTACTTTTTTCATACATTCGTGGTCTTCTGGCAAATCATTTTAAAACTGCACTCACTAAATGAGGTATGAGAGAATTTGTATCCTACAGAAAATGAAAGCTAACCTAAAACCTGTTCAGCAACTTTGTTTATAAGAGCAATATTCAAAATATGCCATAATTTTGGGTCGTCCCCCTATTTTTGGCTTTCTCTGGAATTCCTGTGCTAGTATGTTAAGCGGTATGGATTAAGCATGTTTCAGAGTATCCAAATATTTATGTACTTGACGCCTTCTTTCGAGTTTTCCCGGTTAGAGGTTGCCACAGCAGATCACCTGTCCACTCATGACTGGCAGCGGAGTTTTACAGTGTCTAGTTGCCAGCCCCGGTGCCCAACCTTCCACAGAAGGCACACACATGCATGCACTCAAACCTAGGGCCAATTTTAGCGTGTCCAATCCACCTGCAGCATGTCTTTGGGATGTGGGAGGAAACTGGAGCACCTGGTGGAAACCCACACGACCACAGGGAGGACATGCAGACTCTGCACAGAAGGCACCCCAGCTGAGGATCGAACTGGAGAACCTCTTGCTGTGAGGTGGCAACGCTAACTTCTGCACCATAGCGGCTGCCCTACTTCACTTGATACCTAGACTAGTTATGTAGTTTTTGTGTGTGTATATGTATGTGTGTGTATATATATATATATATATATATATATATATATATATATATATATATATATATATACATATATATATATATATATATATATATACATAAAGTTGTACTATTGTATCACACATCAGTATATGGTGATATGGTGATTGTATCTAAATGTGAGACCTTTTTCACTTGGGCATATCTCGTAATCTGTGGGTTTTTGGGTTAACCTACTGCAAACTGTATTGTATGTGTATTGTAACAAGTTTGTATGGTGCTTGAGTGGCTGTTGTATATTTAATTGAACCTGCTTTAGTGTCCGTAGTCATGGAAGCTTTCATGTTCAGTAGAATAAAAATGCAATTTCTTGCTGTAATTACTTTTGATGCCATTAATTTTATTCTTTCCATTTTGTTGATTTTAATTACATTTATTTGAGAGGAGCTTGAGTTGATGGCAGTCCATCTGTACTGCATGCTTGGACAGTTCCTAAAGTTGCATGTTTTAAATGTGTACATAGCAAAGACTGTCCTGGACTAAAGCAGCTTTGCTAGCAGTGCAGCCACTTCTGTTTGTGCTTGCAGTTTTGGCTACTTAGAAGCTCGGTTCATGCTATTGCCATGTGTTAGCCATTTATTTTTCTATGACCGTGTCATATTTCAATGGCATCTAAAGGCAGATAAGTACTATTTGACCAACTGAGTCTACCCATTTTCCTTTGCACCTGTGATATTTGCTGAAACTTCTGCTCTGCGGTTGCCTGCATAATTTCTTCATTAGGCTTTCTTGAGTTATTTTGAACCTTTGGACTACTTCCTTGTGTTTACTATTGGCTGTTCACCTTGTCATTTCAGACTCATGTTTTGTGTGCATTTTTTTTTTTTTTTTTTTTTTTAAAGCCACTTGAATCTTGTTGGTACCTTTAGGGCATGTTTGTTACTTCCTCCCTCCATTTTTTTAGACTGTGTATTGTAGTTTTTGCTCTATTTTATGGCTTCTGATGCAAATTGTGCACAATTTTTTCTGATACCTTTTTCTGCTGTGTACTCTTAGAATAATGAGGTCTCTAGAATTGTATGCAGTATTCCATACAAGGTCTTCTCTGTCTAAACAAAATCTTTTCCTGCACACCAGTGCTGCCTCTTCTATACGTAATGTTATTGTGCTGGCCATCCTTGTGTTTCATGTTGTTGAATTTCCTTTACGTCATTTGATGATAATGGGTATGATTTTTTTTTCCCCAAATAGCTTTACTGAATTGGCACTTATGACATTGGCAAGTTTACATTCATATAAAAGTAATCAAACTATATTTACATAACAAACATACTTCATATATTGCTATGTATATCGTATAACTTAAGCAACATTATTTTAATTAAATTCTTGCCTTTTTTAAACAAACCTCTTTAGTAAAGTATCACTTACTACATAGGCAGTCATACATTTGCATAATTGAAAACAAATCACACTGACACAGTCCTAGTTGCAAGTATTTTACGTCAAAACCCATACTGACACACTTCCAGTTGCAAACATTATACAGCACTTCTAATCTACCCAGTCTTACTCTGACATTATGTAGCTCGTTTAACTCTTGCTATCTTTTAAACCTCATTCTCCCTTGTATGTTTTGTTCCCACAATTCCTTTGTTTCTACCCTTTTCTAAAGATCTCATTTCTAGTTGTTTTATCTCTGTTACTATGTTCACTACTTCCAGTATAGTTGGTTTAGGTTTTGATTTCCATTTTCTAGTAATTACTTTTTTGGCAGCCACCATTATTAGACACAGCAAGGCCTTACCATGTCTGGGCAATTCGATTCTGTATCCTAGCTCAGAAAAATCACCTCCCTCGTCAGACCAGTTTGCCCACCCAGCATCTCTAGCACTGCATCCCACAGGGAATCCTTAAAGGGCTAAGTGTTGCATTACTAAAACAAACTGTGAACTCAACAAATGTAATGCTAGCAGCAAACACCGGAACTCCAAATGAATTAAAAAACTTTTAAGTGCTTTCATCCAGTGTTTCCTGCTAGCGTTATATGTGTTGAATCCATAGTCTACCAACTGACCGCACTCCCAGAAAATGTTCCCAATTATCTCTCTTACCTTTCACCCCTCCAGCTGTTTGCCTAAAGAAAAAATCTCTGGAGTCTACTTGGGGTATAAAAATATATATGTAAACATTTCCAGGCAAAAGTCTTAAATCTTCTAGATTTTGTTGCATATTTGGGAGACCTACATATATCCTCCCACTGTTTTGTTGCAAATTGCTTATCCAATCTCTGTTCCCATTCTTTTCTAGCCTCCTCTGATTGACTTATAGTTATCATGCAATATTTTATATGCTTTCGGCTTTTCCCTTTAGGGGTCACTACAGCAAGTCACCTGTCCTCTCATGATTGGCGATGGAGTTTTTATGTGGTCTAGTTGCCAGCCCGGCACCCAACCTTCCACAGAAGACAGACAGGCACACACACACACCTAGTGCCAATTTAGAGTGTCCGACCCACCTACAGCATATCTTTGGGATGTGGGAGGAAACCGGAGCACCAGGATGAAACATGCGGCCACAGGGAGGACATGCAGACTCCGCACAGAATATATGCTCTACTAATTGTTCCTTTTGTAATGGCAGGTTCTCTTCTAAACTCTTAAGAACTCTACCAGTGCTGGTCTTTCGTTTAGGACCCTCTATTTCTTTCTCTTAGCCTGTACTCTATCAATCCCTGTTGGGGAAAACAATTTCTGACCTGCAGTCCAAATAAATTCTTGGCATCTTCACCATTCTGTTATCTTTCCCTCTCTAGTTATTTGCTCCCAGTACTTTGGTTCCTTTGCCAGTTTTCTCCAATAAATTCCAGCCCCATCTTTGCTGGTCTATATCCCTAATCAGTCATGCAGAATCTCCTTTCTCCATTCTTGTGTTGGCTTAGTTCTTAGAATACTTTCTGCTACTTAATGGATATATTCTGTATGATTATTCTTAAAGGTCTGTATCCGAAATCCCAGTCTCCTTGTTTCTTGAGCTACCTCTGTTTCATGAGCATCCATTTCCACTTTGAATTACAAGTTTCTGCTTGTGATGTATATGAGTCTTAACTGTGTAGCTCTGAAATATCCCTTCAAACTGGGTAATCCACTGTTTTTTTTCTGCAAAACTCGGCTTATCCCACTTGACTGTTGCAGTCTTCTCCTTCCCAAATAAAGTCCTTCAGCTCCTTATTAATTGCTATCCACAACTTCTCCCCTGGTTGAAAATATGCCTGACCTGTGTATAAGACTAAAGGGACTAAAAGCATTTAAGCTGCTTGTAGCTTAACTATCCATATAACAAATTCCATTTTCTCAATTTTTGTATTGTCTTTTGTTATCTCTCTTCCCACATATCCCTGGCTGCCACACTAGAATCATTCTTAATCCATACTGCTAAATACTTCAATGTTCTGTAGTCCTATCTCTTCTTCATTCTTGCATATGGGTTCAGAGCCAGTCCTCTGCTCTGACTTGGCCTGTTAGAAAGCTCAGTCTCTTAGTTGGCTCGTGGCTAACTAGTTATCCCAAAGTTGCTCTGGTACAATCCCCAGATCTCGTTTGCAGTGTCTACGAGTGCAGAAGTGCTTATTGCTTGGCTGTGGCTAAGTTTCAACTTTTGTATCTTATCACTTTACTGGTTTCTGTAGCGAATTCTTTCATTACTAAATAGTATTTAATAGCATTAGATGCGTTTAGAATAGTGTCTTTTCCTTGTTAAATCAGTTACTTTGTTGAGAACTGGTTGGCCGTTGACCGTTGTTGTTCTCCATTGGTATCCTGTGCACTAGTTCTTGCCGATATTGTTATTCCTAGGCCCGCGATTATTTAGGACCTTGTTTTCTAGTGTGCATGTATAGGGGTGTGTGTATGTGTGTATTGTCGGTCTGTCGTGCAGTGTTTTTGCTAGCCTTGTTAGTTCTGCGGACTATGTCTAGGGCCTGTTTTTCTATTAGAAAGTTAAACTTGTGTGCAGTGTTTTGCCGCTTATTACGACTGCTTAGTTTCCGACCTTTTCTTCGACTTAGCATATCTAGCTAGGTCTGTTTAAGTTAGAGGACCTAGTCCTCTGCTGTTTTTCTTTTTCCTTAGGGCTAGGCCCGTGTAAGTTAGAGGACCTAGTCCATGTGCGTTTTGTGTATTGCTGGTTACTTGTCTTTCCAACATGTCTAAAGACTCAAGACCACAAACCTTCGGGTTTCAAAAAATGTATAAAGTGCTCTTGTATAAAGTGCTTCCAGAAGATGTCAATTACGGATGACCATAGTAATTGTGTATATTGTCCCGGAGCCATTCATTTGCAGGAAACTTGCCTATTCGGTCATTCATTCAGCTCCATAGTTCTCCAGTAGCAGAACAAGCTAATCTTGAAAGGTCTCTAAGTCTTCCTTTGAGAGACTTGGCGAGTTAACTTTCTCTATGAAGAATGGGATTTTGATGAAGATTAAGTTGGCCAAAAGGCATTCCCCGGTGCCGACTAGTGTTATGGAACCTCCTCTAAAACCATCTAAACTTGATCAGACATCATCCTCCTCTGCTCCACTGTCCTCTGAGCCTGTCGGGGCTGTTGTTGGCACGTCAGTGTCAGCCCCAAGCCTTTTGGAGCAGACTACTGAAAAACTACATCGGAGCTGGTCCAGAGATCCTTTGCTGGTCTCCCCAACCTTAAGATCTTCAATTCTGCAAAGATCCAGATCCTCTAGGAGCCTGTCAGAGGAAGACATGGGGAGAGTAGTGCTTAGACGCCTGAAGTCATTTGCTTTGCCCAAATTATTGTTGGCTCCGAACCCAGTCTCTTTCGGAGGCACCTGAAGCCATTCTCCCTGTTGTGGTTCCTCCTCCAACCTGAGTTAAGCCTTTGGTGCAGGTGTTTTCAGTGCCACATGTTGTGGAACCCTCTGTTCCAGCTCCCTTCGTGGCTGTGTCTGAGCAGAGTTTCTCTCCAACACCTTCAGCGCAGTCTGTGGTGTCGAGGATCTGAAGCTCACCAGTTGGCCCCAACAGGGACACCCAGACCTCTTCGGTTCAGAGTCTCTCTCGGTGTGTCGGCTAGGATGAGCTCTGACCCTACATCCATCTCTGAGCCAGTCTCTTTGGAGCCGATGACTGCCTCTGTTTCCTCGGAGCCTGGGCTGTCTTCGGAGCCAGAGAGATCTGCTTTTGAGATGTGTGCTGTCTTGTTCATCAGCTTCATGCAAGGGTACCGACGCTCTTCCCCCTCAAGCACCAACCTCTGTCTCACTTGACAGCAGAGACCCGCAGCCTCAGGAGCCCCTAGTGGGTGGCCCCCAGTCTTCAGAGACCTCCCCAGAGTACCCTTTTGAGGATCCCACTTGGAAGAGGACATGCAAGAGGAAGCATGTAGACTCCACCGATGAGTCCATCACTTCAAACACTGACCTTGAGGAGTCAGAAGGGTCCCCCAAGTCGTCCTCAAGTCTCCTTTGTAGACATCTTAGAGATCCTTAAGCAGAGAGGTGGCTGGACCACTGTCACTCCTTCTGATGAGGAGTCAGTGTACCTGAAGGCTTTTGGGTCCCAACCTTCAACCTCTTGTCTCCACCTTTTGATGGTTTTTAGATCTACTTAGTCGGAAGGTGTGGGAGACTCCTGATCTTTGGAGCCAGTTCCCAGAAGACCCAATAAATTTCTCTCTGCACCCAAAGAGGTTTTTTTGTCCAAGGGCGTGCCTGTAGATGCTATGGTGGTGGCGGTGGCCACGAAGAAGGAGCTAGCGGAGACTTCATCTGTCCATCCGCCAAATAAGGAATCTTGAACGATGGACAGATATGGGAAGCGTATCTTTAATTCAGCGGCTTTCACACTTAGATCGCTGAATTGTCTTAACACATTTTACCAGTCTTCAAAGTGATCTCCTTAAGGAATTGGTAGATACTCTACAAGGTACATCTATTGAGGGAGTCCCTGAGAAGGTGTCTGCTTAGTTGTCCACCTTAAATTCCATTGTGAACTCCTCCATGAGGCTGATTTCTTATGCAGCCAACTGAGTGAGCAGGGCAGCGGGTTCAGGAGTTTCCCTTAGGAGACCCTCCTGGATGCGCTTATGTAATTTTGCGGAGCCGTTCAAGTCTACCTTTACCAACACTCCCTTTGACAGTTCTTCATTGTTTGGATCCAAGGTAAAAAAATATACTCCCCAGTTGCGAGCAAGAAGGGAAAACGCTCTCTGCCATGGGGAGTACGTTTTACCATCCCCTCAAGATCATATCCTAAGGCTCTGAGAGGTAGTAAGATGTGGTTCAAGAAGTCCCAGAGATTTTTCCCAGATACACAGGGTGACTCCTTCAGAGGCGGAGGAGGAGGAGCAAATGGTAGACGTCACCCTAGAGGAAGGGGTGGCCCACAAAACCAGGGAGGCCGCAATTCGATCTGAGACCGTCTCTATCAACTCTCCTGATGTGGGGCCCAGCTGTGCTTCTTTGGAGCCAATCGGGAGTCGCACATCTTTGTATCCAGAAGCCTGGCTAAATATTGCCCAAGACAAATGGGTACAAAGAATAATCACCAGAGGTTACTCCATACCCTCTTCTCTTCCACCTTGCACTCCCAAGAGCAGCCCGGATGTTCCACCCAATCACAGGGATTAAGCAACTGTAGAAGTGAAAGTTGCTCAGAGTCATCCAAACCGTCCCTGCAGACCAGATAGGATTCGGAACTTACTCCAGTTTCTTTTTAGTGCCCAAACATGCAGGGGACTGGAGGCCCATTTTGGACCTCGGCAAACCAAACAAATCCGTAAATGACAAGTTCCGGACGGTGACACTGCAGTCGATACTCCCTCTGTTAGGGAAAGACAATTGGATGTGCGCCATAGACCTCCAAGATGCGTACTACATATAAAAATGGACAGTGTGTCGAGGAGCCACCTACGCTTCCGGCTGGGAGCCAGTCACTACCATTTCATGCTCTGTCCTTTGGTCTCACCACAGCCCCCAGGCTGTTCGGCAAGTGTGTGGCAGTAGTGACAGCTCACCTGAGACGTCTAGGATTCCAAGTGTTTCCGCACCTGGATGACTGGCTTCTGACAGCCCCCACCAGGCATCTGCTCCTTCAAACCAGAGATTCCACTATCCAACTTTGTTCCCAGTTGGGGATTGCAATAAACTGGGGAAAAGTCTGCCTTATCGCCCTCTCCATTTGTGACTTTTTTTTTTTATAGGCGCAGAAATAGTCACCATGTTAACTCCTCTACCTGCAGAGAGTGCAGAACCTCAGATAAGTTATCCGTCTACTTCCTCTAGAGCAAGTCAAGGCAAAGACAGTGCTGAAACTCTTGGGGACCATGGCCTCCACCATAATGTTAGTCTCTCTCGCCAGATTACGTATGCAAATTCTCCAATGGCTTCTATCGTCCCAGTGGTCCTTTCAGCTGCCTCTCTCACCACATTACCATAACAGAGTTTTGCAAAAAAGACCTCCGTTGGTGGATTCAACCCGACCAACTAACAGGTACTTCACTCCTTCCTCACCAACCCGTTGCTACTGTGACCGCGGATGCCTCACATATTGGTGGGGGGGCATTATCTAGGCAGGACTGTCAAAGGCACATGGCAAGATCATGAGGTTCACCTGCATATCAGTGTTCTACCTAGAGATGAGGGCAGTGCTAGGGTTGCAAGCACTTCACGAGTCTCTTCCTCCAGCAATCCAGTCCAACATGTTATTGGTATGGTATCTCAACAAAGTAGGTGGAACCAGATCTTGCCCCCTTTGTCGAGAGGCTCTTCGTGTTTGGGAGTGGGCAATCTTTCCCAACGCTTTCTGGTGGCAGCGCACATTCCAGGGACAACCAATGTGATAGCCGACAAACTCAGCAGGGCAATCTTGAGGCCTCGTGAGTGGTCTCTGAATCCGGAAGTAGCTGAACAGATCTTTCGCAAATGGGGATGGGCTTGCTGTGATCTAAGCCAGTCCAATCAACTGCAAATGTAACAGCTACTTTTCCCTTATCCCCCCTCTGGGGGAGTCGCAGAGAGACTCACTTGTCCACAATTGGCCCCTGGGACTCCTGTAAGCTTTCCCCTCCCTTTCCTCTCATATCCAAAGTGATTCAGAAAGCAAAGCTTTTGGGAAGCAAAATGATTCTCGTCGCTCCTTACTGGCCTTGTCAGATTTGGTTCCCCGTTCTCTGGCCTCATCTACTAGACAATCCATGGACTTTGGCCCCAGTGCCAGACCTCTTTGACACACATGTCAGGCTCCCTTCATCCCTGCCTCCACACCCTCAACTTGATAGTATGGCTACTCCAATTCCAACCCTAGTCAGGCTTCATGATTTTTCACCTGCTGTGAGCCACATCCTCACGTCTTTGCATAAACCTTGTACTAGGAAGTTGTACACTAGCAAATAGAGAAGGTTTTCCATCTGGGCTGCATCCATCCCAATGGTTTTAGAATTTGTCTGAATTCTTCCATCAGGTGTCTGCTGCTGCCACAATTGGGGTCCAATTGGCAGCCATATCTAATTTTCATCTGGGTCAACACTAGTGTAACATGTCACACAGATTATGTAAAACCTTCCTTAAAGGTGCTGCTTTGCTGAGACCCCCTTTCAGGAGCTGGTAGTTTCATGGGATCTGAATTTTGTCCTGTCCAAACTAACTTACTGCCTTTTGAACCTCCTCATTCATGCCTAGCCAGACTAGTATCGGAGTTACAAGCACCGTCTATAAAGCCCCCTTATTTGATTTTCCACAGACAGTTTCTCTTCGTACAAATCCTTCCTTTATCCCTAAAGTTTGCCCTCACACTAATTTGAACTAAACTATACAATTGCCTGCGTTTTCCCCTAATCATTCTAATGCAACAGAATACAAATTTCATCAATTGGATGTTCACAGGCAGTTACGGTTCTACCTTCACAGAACTAAGGAACTCGGTCAGACCAATTGTTCATATCCTTTTCTGATGCTAGACTAGGTTTACCAGTCTCTAAAGTTACTCTGTCAAATTGAATTTCAAGCTGTATTTCCTTCATTTACTTCTCCAATGGAAAATCTCTACCGTTCAAGATTAAGGCTCATTCTACCCGATCCCAGTCGACATCTGCTGCCTTCCATGCCAGAGCTCCAACTGATAGTATTTGTGCAGCAGCAACTTGGGCTACCCCTCATACATGCATCACTCATTACAATTGGACCTGACCTCAAGGGTTAGAGCCTCCTTTGGTTCCACGGTATTCAAGAGCCTTTTTCCGTGAGCCACCCAAGAATAAGGTGCTAGGGATGATGTCCCATATGTAAGAATGAAGGCGAGATAGAACTACAGAACATGAAGTTGTGTACTCATCATAACATTCCATGTTTGTAGTCCATCTCGCCCTTCAGTGTTAAGAACTTCCCATCTACCCCAGTCCTGGAAGGATCTGGAGGCAGGATAGCATTACCTTGGTAGGGTGGAGATCTTTCATTGTTCTTTCTAGATGACCTTATTTCTGTCTGTCTATAGTTTAGCAGCAAACAAGATCTGGGAATTGTACCAGTGCGCTGTGGGATACCTACCTAACCACGAGCCAACTGAGACTTTGAGCTTTGTAATAGGCAGAGTCTCAGCCGAGGATCGGCTCTGAGCCCATATGTAAGAATGAAGGGCGAGATGGACTACAAACATAGAACGTTATTGTGAGTGCGTAACTTTTTTTTTTTTTTTTATGTCCCTATAAATATGGATATTCCTGAACCAGTTCATGCATGGGTACATAATTTACCACTGTTGCCTTTTTTTAGCTTCATTAATTTTATAACACCAAAAGATCTGAAACTCTCAATGTTCCATGACACTGTCTCTTTCTGGTTTGATCAGGTATAATACAATATCATCTGCAAATAACACCAGCGTTTCTTGATTACCATACCAGTTATATCCTTGAATTTCTGAGTCCTTGATTTTCTTTGCCAGTGATTCTAAATGTAATGCGAATAAAGGAGAAAGAGGACACCCTTGCTTGGATCCTCTGGATTGAAGATGAGAATTCAATAATAGGAGTTCGGAGTGAATTTACATATTACTCCCCAAGGTGTAGAAACTGGGGTAGGCAGAAATTATCAGAGGGCCCACCCACTTTAATTTTCACCTCCAATTCCTCGTATATCCTTTTAATCAAGCTTATAATTTTTTTGAGGAAATGCAAAAAATAATTTTGTGACCTTTGAAGGAGAGTACATTAAGCAGACAAGAGGGGTTGCAATGGGTTCAAGCTGCGCATCTCTATTTGCTAGTTTGGTTATGTACTCATGGGAAGAGAGGTATGCGAGTAGTAGTAGATTTGCAGGACACTGGCATTGCTATCTAAGATTCTTGGATGATGTATTTATTTTGTGGAAGGAAGGAGGATCTATTAAGGATGAGTTTATGGAATACATGAATGGCATTTGTAGTTATTTTCAGTTTACATGTTGCCATACTTTGGACAGTGTAAACTATCTGGACGCAAGCATCCTTAGAGACTTTAGTGGTGGTTATTGAAAAAATAAACTTGAAATGAAGAAAGTATACTGGCAGTTATGAACTAACACCATTGTTCCATCAGGTATTAATGACAGTGTTTCCCTTATGCTAGTTTTGAGATGGAAAGCCCAAAATTTGAAGCGATTAAAATAACCTAAGGATAAAAACATTTAAAATACCTGAGTGGCTAGAGCTCTGGCTTAAGGTGTAGTAAATGCACAGTTCGAGCACCCATAAGGGCAGGAAGCTTTTATGTTTTGAAATTTTATACCAATTAAGTTTTTTTTCTTTTTACTACTGGTGTTTTTAAATTGTCGCATGATTTTGTTACTTATTTAAACAAGGAGTGAATGTTTTGTTGGTATTGGTTCTGAAGAGGTCCCACATTTTTGGGATAAAAGCGCTTGACCTTTACCTTGTTTGTGTCTTTGGTATCATATGTGAATAAATTGAAATTTGTTATTTGGACTGGTACTCTTCACAGTATATTCTACTGAGGACTTTGGTGTGTGCTTCGTTATATATTGGTCATTTTGCGTACACTGTTTTGGTTTACCTTGCCTACAAAGTGGATAATATCCTTGAGACAACAAGTCGAACTGTTACTGGAGATGCCAAATCCATCTGCCCGTCTAGTTTTGAGGGCTCTAGGATCCATGTCAGCTGCCATTCTCCTAGTTCCAATGACGAGGCTCTTCATGCAATTACTGCGAAGGACTCTAGCGGTCCATTCTGTGCCTTCCACTATTTGGCCCCATCAAACTAACTCCAATCTGCAAGCTTCACATTCAGTGGTGGATGCTTTCATGATCTCTATCTTGGCAGGCCTTTCAGTTGATCTCCATCTTGGCAGGCCTTTCTCCCTCCCCCCAATAGCCACAGTGACCACAAATGCTTCCCTCTTGGGGTGGGGGGGCATTATCAAGGAAGATTGGTCCAAGGTATGTGGTCTACAGCAGAGACTAAATTGCACATAATCATCCTGAAGATGAGGCAGTCGTGTTTTTGCAAGCCTTTCATAACTGACTTCCTCGGGAAACAATTGCAATTCAAACAGACATGTCAGTAGTCTGGTATATCAACAAGTTGTGGGGAACCTGGTCATATCCTTTGTGCAGGGAAGCCATGAGGGTATGGGATTGGGTGATCTTTTCAAACGACTTTCTCATTGCAATGCACAGTCCTGGAGAGACCAATGCTCTGGTGGACAGACTGAGCAGATCTATCCTGAATCTACACGAGTTGTCCCTGAATCAATCGGTAGCGAACCAGATATTCAGCTAATGGGGCCAACCCTGTTGCGATCTATTTGCCCATCTCCTGAACAACAAGTGCAGCAAGACTTCACTCTAGCATCCCTGGGTGACTGAGGGAATCAGTCTGATTGGCCCCTGGGTCTCCTGTATGCTTGCCCTCCCTATACCTCTGATTCCCAAAGTCCTACAGAAATGCAGCAGGTTGAAGAGCACTTTGATCCTCATTGCCCCCTTCTGGCCTCATCCAGTATGCTTCCCCTGCTTGCAGTCTCACAGCAAGCATCCCCATATGTATACTGGATCCCAGGCAGGATCTTATTTCTCATCCATCTGAGCATCAAGGTCCCAATCTCAGATCCTTAAGGTTAACCGCTTGGCTTTTCCACTTCCAGTGATTCTGTGAAAGTCCAGGCTAGCTTCCCCAGTTTGAGAAATTGTGCTTGCTTCCCAAAAGCCTTCCACAAAGGTTTACAGTAACAAATGGAAGAGATTTTCAATTTGGGCACTGAAACAGAATATTGATCTCTTTTTAGCTTCTGTTTTGGATATACTCCTGTTAGGACAGGGCTAGTTTTTCCACCATAAAGTTGCAACTGGCGGCAATTGCAAATTTTCATGTAGGGAAAGGCACTACTACCCTTTTGTCTTCCCTTTCAGCATCCAGGTTATGTAGAGCCTTTATGAAAAGCGGTTTTCTGCTTAGGCCTCCAATAAAAGATCCGTCTCCGCCTTTGGGCTTTATATATATATCATCATAGGACCCATCATAGACCCATTATGCATATGGCTAACGTGTTTGGTGTCTTGATAAAGTGTAGGTAGACCATGTCTACAACCATTCTGATCTAATAACCTTGTTTTCCAGTGAAAGAGCTCTGTTAGTTGCGTCTGGCAATGACTTTCCTTTGCGAAATATGTTGTGATGGATTGTACCTTAATAATTTTTAAATATTCTGAAATTCTTTCAAAATTGATCCTGTATTTTCCCTAGTAGATATCAGACTGGAAAATCCAATAGTGCCCAGCTTCTGTTTTGCTTTGCTTTTTGAAGTATAAGCTAATTCTGTCTTCAAGAACCCTGCTTTTCTCCCATTGTTTGTTCATGCTTTTCTCCCTTCTGTTCTAGAACTAAAGTGTAAAACCTACCATTTTATCTACCTTTAGTTTTGGGAGTTCTTTCTGGTCTTAGATCAACCCTTACACTGGGCCATTTTATTGTTGAAGTAGTAGCTTCCCTTCTCTTCCTTTGTGCATATAAGTACTCTGCCCTGCTTTTTGCTGTTGTTGCAACAACCCCTCCCATCCCTTCTTGATCTTCGCCATCAATCCCCTTGTTTTTGTTCCCATATGTGTTTAAAATATTTTTTGTCACTTCTGGATTGGAATTACTGTCCTTTGTTTTGTGCTTTACCTTACTGATATCTTTTATCTCTCCTGTAATTGTCTTTGCTCTGTCCATCTGTTTTCCTTCATTTTCCCTATAATCACCAGTGCCACTTTAAGAAGTCCATTGGCTTCCTTGTTTGCTTACTTCAGATGTCAGCTGCATCATAAAATTAAACTTCTGTAACTTTTTACCTGTGGGAAGTTTTGGTGTTTTATAATTTTTGTTCTTGCTCATTTTGTTTTTCTGTTTTTAAGCATCACATCTGCTTGTAGCATGGCATGCCGTTCTTAGGATTTATGTTGTAGTTCCACAGTTTTGCTCAAAGTTAGTATTCCTTTTAAAGTTTTCAAGTGTTTTATGTACTCTCTATTTTAATGATTCTTGGTAATTAGTCCCTAAATTAAACATTCTACTGATTTATGTCCATAACTTTTCAAACATTTTCTGACTTGTTCCTGCTAGTATGACTGGTAAGAGCTGATGTCCTTGTATTCTTATGTTGCAGTATGTTAACATGAGGGAAACACTGCCAAGGGAGCGCCTGACGTTTGGCCAGTATGCAAAGGACCAACTTCTGCAGGGTTCATGGGATGTTGCACACAGGCCAGCAGCCAGTGTTGGGCAGAAAAGTAGCTTCCGCATTTATCATCCTTGGAACTTCCCTGCTGCCAGTTTGAACGCCATCTTTAATAGTCTATCTGCTAGGCTGAATTGTTTGGTTACTAGAGATTCAGATAAGTGGCCATTTGGGCTTTTCTTTTAATGTTTTGCCACTACCTTTATGCTATGAGGTTTACATGTCATCCAAAAAGGGCAAACGCCATTGTGGAAGACCAATTTCACGTGAAGACAGTTCACAATCAGTGTCTTCTATGTTTAGGGCCCAATCAAAACCTACACCACCAAAACACACACCTACATTTGTGGAGGCTCTCAATAAAAATTTGCTCAAGCAACAGAGACCTCCTAAGCAGAAACACATGCAACCTCCACCCCCCCCCAACACAACCCAAATGACAACATGGCCCTCAAACTCAGCGTGCCACTCAACCACAGCCCATAAGGCATAACAACGTACCAAACACTCTAGTCATAGGTGACTCCCTCTAGTCAGGCACACTGATGTTCCACTCATGGCTGAACAAGGAGAAAGTTACTGTCAGCTGCCTGTTTGGTGCCAGGATCTGCTGCATAATGCACACACTCAGGTCATTCCACAACAAATATGACTGTCATTATCCATGTAGGTGTGAATGACCTGAGACGTACCTCCCTGGACTACATGAAGAGACCTGGAGGAGCTCTCTGATCTTGTAGCCCAGGGAAGTATGATCCTAGCCCCGAGTAGCATTCTGCCATCACCAAGAATGATCACAGTACAAGGACAAAATGATTGACTTCATCTACTGGCTAAGCTTCTGGTGTCATTCTAAGGGGATCCAATATCTGTCTGCCTGGGATGACATGATCGACAGACCACGATGCATTGCCAGAAATGGCCTGCACCTGTCACCCTTGGGATTCCGTTGCTCAGCATAATGCATCTGAGATTATCCAAGTACAACTAACTCTGGGCAAGACAGCAATACAAATTGTAACTTGCTACAGATCCCCTACCATGCCGCAGGATTCCCACTCCTCATTTCTTGATGCACTGGAAAATATTAGGGTACAAGCCAACACCTAATGGGCGATTTCAACTACCCCACCATTAATTGGGAAAACTTCTCCTGTACCAACTCTTTTGCTCAACGTTTTCTGGAGTTCATAAATTCCAACACCTTGGATCAACTTATCCACACCCCCACCAGGGTTAGCAATATCCTAAACCTGGTCATTACCAACATGGGACCGGTATTCCACACCAGAGGTAAATTCCTAGTTGGTCATATCTGACAAGCTAATCGGCCTAGACATCCACATCCCGCCTCCACCCCCCATTAGGGAAACAACCGTAAAAAAATTCTCCAAAGCCAACTTCACACTTGAAACGGAAGTGGCAAACTTCACGACATCCATGCAGACGGGCAATAGAGGTATGACTGCTGAATCCTACACAAATGCACTTTATAAGCACTTACACGAGTGCATGGATCATGCTATCCCTAACAGAACCAAGATGCTGTCCTCCATAAAAAGGAAGCCAATCTGGTGGTCCCTTACCATAAACTCTACAACAGAAGAAAGAAACTGTTGCAAAATAGAGTAAAATCCCATGACCGGAAGAACTCCTTGGTCAGCCTCCGTAAGAAGCAGAGATCCCTCATAAAATCCCCCAAAGCTAGTTATGAAAACAAAATTGCCACTGACTCA
This sequence comes from Protopterus annectens, assembly GCF_019279795.1. NCBI lineage: Eukaryota > Metazoa > Chordata > Ceratodontiformes > Protopteridae > Protopterus > Protopterus annectens. The sequence goes on from NC_056743.1 coordinate 265,834,182, forward strand.
TACCACAAAGCATTCTATAGCTTTGTCAAGAATCTCAATGGCAACACTCAGATCTGCTCTGAGTTACAGCCCAATGGCACTAAATGTACAGAATTAACTGATGCTGCCTACATCCTAGCAGATAGGTTCAATGCTAACTTTAACCCCCCCCCTCACCTCCTAAGGGGCCCATCTGTATACCGGAAGAATGCAGAGTTCCTGTAATCACGGCTGCACAGGTAAAAACCACACTCTCCAAAGCCAAGAACACATTATCCATGGGACCTGACAACATTCCAGGCTGCGTTCTACATGAACTACAGAATGAACTGGCATCCACCTAAGCACCATGTTCGATCATAGCCTCACCTCAGGCTTTGTGTCCACTGAATGGCGCACAGCAACATGTATCCCACTCCACAAAGGGGGAACCACCACAGACCCTGGAAGCTAGCACCCCATTAGCCTAACGAGCCTGGTCTGCAAGGCCATGGAACATATCCTCATGGAACTTGTAAACAAAGACACTGGTAATCTCCAAACTCTGGACCTCACCCAGTTCAGGTTTGTAAAAAGCAGATCATGTCTCCTAAACCTGATTGACTTCTTTGAAGCAGTCACCAAAGCTGTAGACGAGGGTAAGGTGGTTTACACAGCCTATCTAGATCTCTCCAAGGCTTTTGACACCATCCCCCACTCTGGAATTAAAGATAAGCTCACTAAACTAGGTATAAATCCCTATGTCACAAGACTGGTTACCAACTGGCTCACTGACAGAACCCACACTGTGAAAGTAACAGACTCCAAATCTGACTTCCAGACCAGTGACGAGTAGAGTACCACTGGGTTCAGTCCTGGGTCTTCTGTTTGGTTATCTATTTTTCTGAAATACAGGCCAACACAGAAGGTCTTTAGCTAACGAAGTTGTCAGATGACTGCAAACTAGGAGCCATAATTGAAACTCCTAACAATGTGGACATCCTACAAAAGGGCCTCATTGAGATGCCTGTTGAAGCCATGGCCTCAAGCTCAATGCCAGAAAGTGCATCGTCATGCCCTTTGGTAAAAACTCTGAAACCATGAGCTACCACTTAGGTGGTAGTCTTCTTAACAAAAGTGTGATAAGAGTCCTTGGGACACAGGTGGACTGTAGTCTCTCCTTTGATCATCACATCGCCACAGTAGTCAGGAAATCCTTCTACGTGGCACACCTCATCACAAAAGGTTTCTCCTCCAGGAAAGAGGTCATTGTTCCCCCTCTAGTAGTCACTCATTAGACCCATTATAGAGTACAATGCCCCTTCTTTCTATGTACCTCACAAGACATCTACAACAACTGGAAAGGCCACAGAAATACCAGAGTATTTCTGGCCTCAAACAGATGCCCTATGCAGACAGTCTCAAAACTCCAGCTTTACTCCATCACATATCGCCTACTCAGGGGCGATCTCCGCCTAATGTACAAAGCTGTGTTAAACCCTGAGCTGTTGGACATGCTCTAAAGAAATCCCAATCCATCTGAGATGCACGCTCTAGGGACCTAAATCTTGTCACCACAATAAACAGAACATGCTGGAGGGACAGATTCCTGCCACAGAGACTTCTCATACTCTGGAACAAACTACCTATCTATATCAAACAAAGCTCCTCATTAGCACTCTTCAAGAAAAATCTTGATTGGATGGAAAATAGGAAATTCACCCCAGGGATCACCTCTGTGGCTCTGCTCGTCAGGGGCACAGGAAAATAATTTTCTTGGTGGCAAAAGCGTGGGTACCTTTTTGGCTAGGCTTGTATAGGCCCTAGGGCCGATAGCCTAGTCCCTATCTATCTGTAAAGCTACCATCCCAAAGACCCTACCTAGCCGCCTTTCCTCTCATTTATATTGAGAATCGGAGATTGAAAAGGTTAGTATGTGACATTATGGAGGGTACCTTGGAGCCTTCTGCTGATCCTGCTATGAAGAAGGCTAAGAAACCTAGGCCTGAAGTTTCAGTTGCGCCTCCCCTTCCAGACTTCTCTTGAGGCCAGTGAAGGCCTGGAGACCCATCCAGATTTCTGCTCTGATTCTAAGGCTGGTACTGCATTGGAGGCCACAAAGGATACTGCCATTGGCAAGTCCTTAGAGGCTTTGCAGACGTCTGCTTCACATGGACAGGGGGAATTGAGGCTTATGGTCTCAGAATGCCCATGAGGTATTCTTCAAATTTTAGTAAAGGATGACATCCGGATGACTGCCACAAAATGGAGGCCTTCTTTTTTGGGTCCCTCCATCTTTCACAGGGCTAATGCTCCTCTTGAAAAGAAGCATAAAACCAAATCTGTTTCTGCACCTCAGGCCCCACCTGCTGCTTGGCAAAATTTTTCACAGGTTTGTCCATTGTTTTTGACTGTTAAGAGAATCCTGAACTGAGGGGAAATTTCTTGGCTGTCTGTCAACTTCACCACCTATTTTGTGTCTCTGGTTCCCAAATTCCAAAGGAATTACCCAGCTAAGACTCCTTTTGTTAGGAAACCATCTCGCACTTGAAGTAAGAGGTGCTAGGAAACCTGCTACTTCAAAAACCTGTCTGCCTTCTCTGCCCAAAAACAGCCTTTTCCAGGCAAGTCAGGTAGTCTGTGACTACCAGCCTTTTCTCAACTAGTTTCCTCTCTGCCTCTTTCCCTGTCCCTTCCAGTCTGGGAGCATATAACTCAAGACCCTTGGGTCATTTCCATTATCCTCAAAGGGTATTTCATGGTGTGGAAAATTCTTCCATCTTTCATTGTCCTTCCTCAACCATCTTAAGAGTAACTGCATTTCTTTCCAGAGGTGCTCCGGGTATTGAAGTACCAGGGAACTATTCAAGAAGTTCCACTGCACCAAAGAGGAAGAAGTTTCTAATCCAGGATGTTCCTGGTTCCCAGAAAAGATGGCCCTTAGAGACCCATTCTGGATCTTTCACACCAACACCTTCCTAATGGTCCCAACTCTCCCGCATGCTTTCTGGCATACCTTGTTTTCCCCTCATCCTTCCACATGCCTTTATGGTCTCTTTGGACATCAATGATGCCTACCTTCACATTCCTATTGATCCCCTTTTCAGGAAAAGTTTGTGTTTTTCTGTTGCTTCATCACATTTCCAGTTCTCTGCTTTGCTCTTTGGTCTCTTTGCGGCATCAAGGGTCTTTAACAAATGCTTGGCACCTGTGATTACTTATTGCAGACTCAAGGATATACAGATCTTTCCATATCTGAACCATCTCCTGTTCCAGGCAGTCCTTGCAGAGACCTTACAACAGAATCAGCTTTTTACTGTTTCCCTTCTGCAAAGGCTGAGTTTCACAGTAAATGTCCAAAAATCTTTCCTCGCCCTTTCTCAGGACCACGTCTTTCTGGGGTGCAAAAAATGGACAGATCGCATGTTGGCCTCCTTGCCTCCACAAAAGGTTTCGTCTCTGACCAATTTCTTCCAAGACCTTCTCCCTCTGCAGCCTCTTACAGCCAGGGAGTTTCTCTGCCTTCTAGGGTTCGTGGCATCCACCATCCCCATGTTACCTCTGGCCAAACTTCACATGAGGAAATTTCACTGGTACCTCAAATCAGTCTGAAGACAACATGTGCACCCACTGGACTTTGTCCCTTTTCTTCCTTGTTTGAAGAAGGAACTTCTTTGGTGGATTCTGCAGATTTCCCTGAACCCAGGCCTTCCTCTGCATTCTCTTTCAAAACCAAGAATTGTTCACAGATGCCTCCGACTTTTCACTCTTCAGCCAGTTTCACTAAATCTGTTTACAGACAACACCACAGTTCTTTGGTATGTAAACAAATGGGGGTGGGGGGACAAAATCATATCTTCTGTGCAGGCTAGCCCTCATGGCCTGGGAACTGGCAAGTCTGTACCATGTCTCCCTTAGGCAATGTACATCTCTTCCAATCAGAATGTAGTTGCGGAACTCTGAGCAGGTTCATGACTCAACCTCATGAATGGATGCTTCACAGGGATGTGTTTCTGGACATTTTCCACCAGTGGGTATTTTTCAAGTAGGTCTCTTTGCTTCCCTTTGTGTGCCAGAATTCCGGAACCACTGGTGTGGAAGGTGGATGCCCTTTCTTTCAATCTCATGGAAGGACATGTTTTTCTGTGCATCCCCCCACTTTCCTCTTATTCAAAAGTTCTGCTTATGATTCATCAGGACAAATCAAAAATGTTGCTGGTGACTCACTTTTGGCCAAGACAGCATTGGTTCCCTCTTCTGCATTTAGCCAATGGCAGTTATCGTAAGTTACCTCACAGGGTGGATCATCTCACACAAGACAAGTGATCTCTCATACACCCATACTGGTCAACTCTACATCTGACACTAGCTGATAGACTTTTGATTCCTTTCAGATGCCTCTTTTTAGGGGACGTGCTTAGGGTTCTGCAGGAGGCCAGAAAACCCAATGCTAGGAAATCCTACTTATCCAAATGGAAGATGTTTTCCATCTGGTGTCTTTCTCATAAGCTAAACTGACTTTCTGTGGCTGTCCCTCTGGTTTTATTGCTTGTGTGAACTGCTGAAGGTTGGGTTGTCTTATTCCTTACTAAAAGTTCATCCATCAGCCATTTCCGCTTATCTGCTTTTGTCTCCTCTTTTGCCCTCTAAGTTGGAGGTTAAATTCTTCCTTAAAGCCTTTCTTCACATCAGACCCCCCCAGATAGTCTGTTCCACCTCCTTGGGAACTCAATTTTGTCTTGGAAAAACTCACTGTGGCTCTGTTTGAACATGCAGCTACTGCTGCCCTGCAACACTGTACTTGGACTGCGCTGATACTAGCCATCACTTCAGCCAGGAGGGTGCCTGAACTTCAAGCCTTGATGGCTTCTCTACCTTTCCTGGTTTTCCGTAAGGATAGGGTTTATTTGTGTACTAACCCTTATTTTGTGCCCAAGGTTGTGAATGAGTTGTCACTTAACCAGTCTATTCATTTGCCTAATTTTTTCCCCTCCACAATCCAGTGAGAATTCTACACACATTGGAAGTGCATAGACAACTCAGAAAATCTGATCAGCTTTTTTTTCATCCTAGGGCTCTGGGAATGCCGGTTTCCAAACAGACCATTCCACTTGGATTTCTAAGACTGTTTCCTTTTATGTTTTTCATGGTAAGAGGCTTTCTACTCCTGTTAAGGCTCACTCTTGAAAGCTTTGGCTTTTACAGGTGCTTTCTTCAAAGGCTTGGAAACCAACTCCATCTTGGAAGTAGCTGTCTGGTCTTTTGTTCATACCTTCACTAAACATTATAAACTGGTCTTCATCTCTAATTTGAGCAGACTTTGCCAGGGCCATTCTCCATGGCTTTTTAGAAAATGTCCCTATTACAACACCGAAAAGACCAAATGTCAAGTGGCTGAAAACTCGAAAATGCCGTTCGATGTATATTTTGCAAGATCACGGTACAGTGAAGATTGGAAAATTTGAAATTTCCTCACTAGTGCGATCTTGGAGTTGGTATATATAATTAGCGGGGGGTGCAGCCCCCCACAAAAGTGATTTTGAGGTACGGCATTTTCGAGTTTTAAGCAGTTTGACATTTAGTGTTTTCGGTGTTGTAATATAGACCCTTTTAGAAAGCACCTCTGCTCCTTCTCCCTCCCTTTCTTCTTCATGAGCCTTGGTGCTGTCCCTCATGGTAAGAATACTGCAATATAAGAATAGGACAGAGTTGTGTAAAATATTACCATAACCATAGATGTCCTTTTCTTCTGTGTTGCAGTATTCTATCCCTCCCACCTTCACCCTGTTTTTGTCTTTCCCTGAATGCTTACCTCCTTTTGATCATTAGGCTGTTGTCCTTACTGGGGTATTCAGTTCTGAGAATGGTACATGCGGATGTTGCTTTTTATGGCCTAAGCTAGCTGCTGGCCTATGTGGTATGTCCTATGTACCTTGTTATTTTGTATACTGGCTTGAATGTCTGGTAGGCCTTTGGCAGTGTTTTTCCTCATGTTAAGAAAACTTTAACATAGAAGAGAAGGACATCTATGGTTATGGTAAGATTTTTACAACTATTATTTCTTGAAGCAAGATAGTTCCTTGACCAAAGCACTTGGTACAAGTAAAGTGAAATTTCATATAGCTTGATCCTGTTTTAATTTTTGTCCAGTGCCAATTAGTTTTCCTGTTTGCCTGAGGAAACTTCATAAGTATTTTTCCATTTGCTCCGTTTATGCTGTTGTGTCTTTGGCGGATAAACTGAGATGGATACAAGGGATGCTGTTAAATTAAGAAAGTGAAATAGGTTTCTCATGGCTGCAGATTAATCTTTGAACTTCCCTCCCTCTCTAAATTAATGTTGCTTTGGCAGTTACAGGGCTTTATTAACAAATGATTTGTGGTATACGTCTTTTTAACTGTAATGCAGTGCATTTGCTTTGTTATACTTTTAGAGCTGTCCTGAGAACAAACCCAAAGTTCTGCTGACCATATAACCTTTTAATGCTAGGAATCAAAATGTGTTTAATTGTAAAATCTGAAGTAGGAGATTCATTTGTCTGCAACCTGTGGGTTATGGATCCGATATCGGATCTGAACCGGCATGGTTTACCAGCTATGGATCCGAGCTCTCAGCTCCTCCCCTCACCCATAATGCCCTGCTCTCCCTACATGACCTCAGATCTAGTTTGCCGCGCTGGTGACCAGATTGGTGTTCTTGAGCTCTTCAGCTAAGTGGTTTTATAAAGTTCTTCTAGTGTTAAAATTTAATTGTTTTGAAAGTTTGAGTGAAAGTTTAGGCTTCCCTTTTTGATAGTTATACTTGTTTAGTGATTTAATATTTTTTTACTTAGTTTCCCTCCCCTCGCTGGTAGCGTAGTGTGTGTTTGGGCCTGTTGTGTGTTTAGTTACTTTTACTTTTTACCTTTAGTTTAAGTAATATTTAAGCTCTTAGGATGTCAGAACAACCTAAGGCTGTTTTTTCTAAGTGCTCCGAGTGTGGCCATAAGCTTTCCCCTGCTGATGGCCACACTCGGTGCGTTCGATGCCTTGGGGTTGAACACCTCACTTCTGGATGTTCCATTTGTGCAGGGTTCAACCCCAGGGCATTGAAGGAGCGGAGGTCTAAGCTGGTCCTGGCGGGACTTTTGCCCCCGGACTCGGCTCCGGCCTCCGCTCCTTCGGGGGGAACCGTGTCTACGGTTACCTCCTCCGCTCCCTCCTCCTCCTGGGACTCAACCTCCCTGTAGTGGTTCGGAGGAGAGGGAAGCTAGAAAGAAGGACCGGAGGGAGAAGCACCATAAGCGGCGGGCCGAGACCTCTGTTTCGGCCCCGCCTGCCAAGCGGTCTTCTCCTCCGGCCTCCTTGTCTGCTGGTTCTCCCCCTCCTCGGCTCCGGTCACCCGTGTGCTTTCACGGGACCTGAGGAGGAGGAGACCCGATCTCCGTCGAGGCTATCCAGGAGGCACTCAAGGCCTACCTTGGTAGCCTTGTCGAGATCGACCTATAGCTTATCTGACGCTGATCTGGACCGGATGATGAGAAGGTTCATCCAGGCCCAGATGCAGATGGGAGTGCTCTTGCCTCCCCCTCCTCTGGGGAGCTCACCCTTCTTTAAACCTATTGCTCCTTCTCCGACCCGCTACCCGGGTTCAGAGCAGTTGGAGCCGAGCAGCTTCGGAGCCGGGGGTGGGTCGGCGCCGATAGTACTCGGTACTTCGGATCCGACCCTGCCCTCGAGTGCCGGATCCGACCTCGGAGCCTGGATCCGAGCCGGATCCGGGGATCAGTGCTCGCCGGCGCCGCCTGTGTCAGAGCGCACTGTCCCTCGGATCAGCGCGCACCGGCTCCGATCCACTCCTCTGATCCGAGGGGGAGCCGATTGTCGGATCCTTTGGTCGAGGTCGGCTCCCCTTCGGCGTTTGTAGTGGAGAGGGCCCTGTTGAGGGTCTCCGGACCCCCGGCACTTGCTTCGGCTCCGTCCCGCGCTCCATCTGTACTGGGTCAGGCTTCCACCATCCGGCCTTTGGGACAGCCCGCTCCTTTGCCCCAAGTTGTTCCTTTGGAACAGGTCACTGTTTGTGAGGAGTCCTCTGACAGCCCCCCGGAGGATGCCCCCCGCAAACATACGTGCAAAAGGAGGCACATTGACTCCCCCGAGTCTCTCACAGAAGACACGGACTTGGAGGAAGGCTCCCCAAGATCACCCCCTGAGGATGTCTGATTTGGAGACATCATGGAAATGCTCCGCATAAGGGGGGGGTGGTCTGCCCCCAAGTCTTCCTCGGACGAGTCCGTGTTCTTGGAGGCATTTGAAGCGGGCCCGTCTACCTCTTGGGTGTCCCCTCCTGCCGACCCCCTGGTGGACCTCATTACCACCAGGGCGTGGAAGGAACCGGACACCATGGAGCCAGTCCCAAAAAGGCCCGACCGTATTCTCAGTACCCCGGCTGACCGTGCCCATTGGAGTAAGGAGCCTCCGGTAGATGCCATGTTGACGGCGGCTGCCACCAAGAGGGAACTTGCTCAGGAGAGTCCCTCAGTCCATCCCCCGAGCAAGGAGTCTCGGATGATGGACCGGTTGGGGAAGCGGATGTTTAGTTCAGCGACCTTCTCAGTGAGGGCGCTGAACTACCTGGCACATGTGATAAGAATGCAGCGCGATCTTATAAAAGAATACGCTGCATCCCCCCAGAGTCCATGTCGGAGGAGGACAAAGTGCTGCACTCCACCCGTATGGCCACTCTCAGGTCCGTCACTAATACCTCTATGCGGCTACTGTCCCATGCTATGGAAGGTGCCGCTAGAGCCGCAGGGGCTGGCCTAGTTACCAGACGTCAGGCCTGGCTCCGTCATTGCGATTTCACGGAGCCCTTCAAGGCGTCATTTGTGAACACCCCTTTCGATGGTTCTGCCCTCTTTGGCAAAACTGTTCGTGATACTTTGACCCAGAGCGAAAAGGACGGGAAGACGCTGTCTGCCGTCGGAATCCGCTTCTCTGTGCCCCAGAGGCCCTATTCTAGGAACCAAAAGGGTCAGAAGAAGAAGATGTGGTTCCGGAAGTCGCAGCAATCCCAGCTTGCTCCGGACAACCAGTCCTTCCGTGGCAGAGGAGGACAGGGAGGACGCCGCCCCAGGGGCAGAGGGGCTCCCAGGAACTTTGGGTCCAGAGAACCCTTCTCTGAACGGCCCGCGCAGCAGCCCTGAAGGGTTGCCCGGCTGCTCCACTCTGGAGGCAGTCGGGGGACGTTTTTCGGGGCACCTAGCGGCATGAGTCCATAACATCAGACCGCTGGGTCCTCCAGATCATATCCAGAGGATACCGTATCCCATTTCGTCACATGCCAAAATTGAAGTCCCTCCCCGACGTTCCACCCGGTCAGTGGGAGGCCGCTTTGGCAGAAATTGGCCATCTGCTAAAGAAGAGCCATCCAGTCCGTCCCCCCAGACCAGATCGGATCGGGTATCTACTCCAGGTTCTTTTTAGTGCCAAAGAAGACGGGGGATCTAAGACCAATTTTAGACCTTTCACTCTTGAACCTGGCAGTTCCCAAGGAGAAATTCTGAATGGCTACGCTGCAGTCTATTCTCCCCCTTCTGGGAGAAAACCACTGGATGTGCTCCATAGACCTCAAGGATGCGTACTACCATATACTAATGGACAGGCGCTCCAGGAGGTTTCGCCGCTTCCGGCTGGGAGCCAGTCACTACCAATTCTGGGTCCTTCCCTTTGGTCTCACCACAGCCCCCAGGGTGTTCACCAAAGTATTAGCAGTGGTAGCGGCCCACCTGAGGCTTCAGGGGTGCAGGTCTTTCCCTACCTGGACGACTGGCTTCTCACCGCCCCAACAAGGCATCTACTACTATTGGCGCGAGACTCCTTTCTCCATCTTGCTCCTCGTCTGGGCATCACAATAAACACAAAAAAATCCAACCTAGCACCCACGCAGTTCATAGATTTTATAGGTGCCAGGTTAGACACGAGGAGATTAAGAGCCTTCCTCACTGCGGACAGAGTTCAAAATTTGCAGCTCCAGTTGCGGGCCATTCTCCACTCAAGCTCAGTTCCGGCGGAGTTGGTCCTGAGGGCCCTAGGGTCCATGGCGGCAGCAATAGCGCTTCTTCCTCTCGCCAGGTTCAATATGCGCATCCTTCAATGGACACTCCTAGTTCAGTGGTCGTATCTTGCTCTTCCTATGCATCATCCCATTGCGATCAGCAAGGCTTGCAAGTGGTCCCTCCTGTGGTGGCTACACACTCCAGATCTCCACAGAGGCTGCCCCTTTTGTGCTTCTCCCCCTCTCGCCACGGTGACCACGGACGCCTCCCGCCTCGGGTGGGGGGGGGGGCATTTTGCAGGCCGGACGGTCCAAGGCACGTGGAATGATTCAGAGACCTCACTGCATATCAATGTTCTAGAGATGAGAGCAGTGCTCTTAGCGTTGCTAGCACTTCAGGCCTTTCTTCCCTTGGGAACAATTGCGATTCAATCGGACAACATGTCTGTTGTCTGGTATATCAACAAGCAAGAAGGAACCAGGTCTTACCCTCTTTGTCGAAGCCATGAGAGTGTGGGAATGGGTAATCTCCACCAACCGCTTTCTCATAGCAACGCATATTCCGGGTCGGGCCATCATCCTGGCAGACAAACTCAGTCGCACCATTCTCACCCCTTACGAGTGGTCTCTCAATACTCAGGTAGCGGAATGCATCTTCGCACGGTGGGGAACTCCTTGTTGCGATCTTTTTGCGTCTCCCTCAAACACCAAGTGCAACAGTTTTTTCGCTCTAATACCTCCTCCCGGAGGTACCCCAAGAGACGCTCTGGTGCATGCTTGGCCACCCGGTCTTCTTTATGCTTATCCCCCCTTGCCTCTGATGCTCCAAGTTCTTCAGAAAGCCTCTCGGTTGGGGTGCAGAATGATTCTCATTGCTCCATTTTGGCCTCAACAGATCTGGTTCCCTTTCCTAAGGTCTCACTCAGTGAATCCTCCTTGGATTCTAGATCCCATTCCGGATCTGATATCTCATCCATCCCGCTTATCACCCCCGAACCTGGACAACCTGAAGCTGACCGCTTGGCTGCTCCAGTCCCACTCCTGATCAGGACTCGCGGTATTTCGTCCCCTGTTAAGGCCATCCTGGTGGCGGCTCATAAACCATCCACTAGGAATGTCTACTGCAGTAAGTGGAAACTGTTCTTGTGGGCGGAGCGGCAGGGCCTAAACCCCTTCACAGTTCCCCTTCCTCTGGTGCTTGACTTCTTAACCACTCTTTTTAATGATGGTGCCAGCAGTTCCACGGTCAAAGTACAACTTGCGGCAATTTCTCAGTATCATATTGGTCATGACTCCAGTCCACTGATGTCTGCCAAATTGTGTAAGATTTTCCTAAAAGGTACTTTCCTTCTCAGGCCCCCTGTAAAGCAAGTGGTTCCTCCTTGGGACCTTTCTTTGGTCCTCCAGGCCTTGACCGCTCCCCTTGAACCGGCTACGGTAGATCTGAAATTCTTATCTTTCAAGACTGCCTTTTAGTAGCCATTACCTCGCCAAGAGAGTCTCAGAACTTCAAGCATTATCAGCCAAACCTCCTTACTTGGTCTTTCATCCGGACCGTGTTTACCTCAGGACCAACCCGTCCTTTCTTCCTAAGGTAGCTTCTGAAGCAAACATTAATCAATGCATTAACCTCCCTGTTTTCTTTCCTAAATATCAAAACAAGGGTGAATACAAGCTTCATTCCTTAGATGTTCACAGGCAACTTAGATTTTATCTAAACAGGACGGCTGGTCATAGGCAATCCGACCAGTTGTTCATTTCCTTTGCTAAATTTAATTTGGGCAAGCCAATTTCTAAAGTCTCATTATCTCGCTGGATTTCACAATGCATCTTATTGGCTTATCAAGCTTCTGGAAGGCCCGCACCAGAGGGTGTACATGCCCATTCAACCCGGTCAGTCTCTACCTCGGCTGCCTTTAAGGCTAGGATTCCTCTAGATGATATTTGTGCAGCAGCCACTTGGGCTTCATCTCATACCTTTATTTCCCACTACAAGTTGGATCTTACATCTAGGGGTAGAGCATCCTTTGGCTCCCCGGTGCTCCGGAATATCCTTCCATGATGGCCGCCCAAGATTCAGGTAGCTGGGGACTCTGTCCCACAGGTTGCAGACAAATGAATCTCCTACTTCAGATTTAGATGTTATGTACTCACCATAACGTTCCATCTGAGTAGGTGTATTCATTTGTCTGCAACCATCCCGCCTTCCTATCCCCCTGGCCTTTTCAGTTTCCTGCATATTATGTGTTACCCTTTTCAGGGTGTTCATGCTGTTGGCAAACTCTATCTGAGGTCATGTAGGGAGAGCAGGGCATTATGGGTGAGGGGAGGAGCTGAGAGCTCGGATCCATAGCTGGTAAACCATGCCGGTTCGGATCAGATATCGGATCCATAACCCACAGGTTGCAGACAAATGAATACACCTACTCGGATGGAACGTTATGGTGAGTACATAACTTCTAATTCTGTACTTTTGTGCATTTCTTACAAAGGTGGGGCTCCAAATTATTACCCCAATAGCTTCGGTGCTCCAGAGGACCAGCCCAAGTATATGGAGAGCCGCTTTAAGGTTTCAGCTGATGTTGCTCGCTACAACAGTGCTGATGACGATAATGTCACTCAGGTAATGTGATTTTTTTTTACATATATTTTTCATCTCATTTTATGGCTCCTTTAATTAGAAAGTAGTGTGTTAATTTGATTAGCAGTATTTGCAAGTCAGATTACCTTTTGTTTACAGCTAGCCTAGTTCAGCAATTGCAGAATGGTGTATTCGTGGCTGCTTCAGCAGACGCATTGAGAATAAAGGAAAATGTTGACAGTAGATTGTGGCAACTGCATCCAAGGACTAGTTAAAAATCCGTCAAGTACAGACAGTGTAGTAGCTTGCCACACAGGTTTCAATTGTGCTCCTATATCTAGACCATGTAGCTGTCCTGGGTTTGATTTGTCATGGTCTCCAGTTACCTTCTGTGATGGTTGTGAGCCAGTCACTTAACCAGGTAACGTTATGTCATCCCTTATAATGGACTGTATATTAACATTTGTTTGCCTGGAAAGTCTGACTGAGGCAGAGCCCATTTTCAGTGGAGGCCCAGGGAGAAACACTCCAGGCCCACCTCTGTGGAAGGAAACCAGAGCACTTTGAGGAAACTCGAGCGAATGTAGGGAGGACAGGCATATTCCGCACAAGACACCCCAACCAAGAATCGAACCGGAGAACTTCTTGCTTTGAGATGACAAAGCTAACTGCTGCCCACTGCATCACCCATATATCCAGTGGGGCCTTCATGATGCACATTTTTCTTTTCTCAGTAATTGGCAAATGAAAATTACATTTCTCCCTTTCAGCCACACAGTCCCATTTGCTGTTAATGTTAATACCAGGTGCTGCACTGTTTTCTGCTTTGATGTTATGTCACCTGATCTTTTGCATCCGTAGCTAGTTTGGCAGTGAATCCTGACAAAATTCTCATAGTGGACAGTGGTTTAACTCTGAAGTTCTTTCCTGCATCAGCACATTTAGTGTTGAAAACACCACTGCTCAGACTGCATCAGAAGCACATTCATCACTGCAGGTTTTGTTGAATGATGTATAACCAGAAGCACAAGGCTCAGGACTGACCTGTTATCTCTCTTTAGTGACCAAAGTGGCTCTATGTAGTATTTGGGGCTCGTGCCAAAAATAGTGATTGCTTTATAGCCTCAGTCTCAACTGCTAGCCCCTTAATGGAGGGAGGGGGGGTGATCACATGCCTTGTAGCATCTTTTATTGCCGACCTGGTCTCCTAGAGCTTATGTTAAGCTTAAAATAATGCTCTTGCTTGCTCCACTTGTATGTATTTTTGAAATGGCCCCTGTGGAATTTATCTGAAAGACTAGGATAATAGTTTGATGCTCCCTGCCTAATTTACTTCCTGAGAATCTGCTTTTTGGCTTGTGTGATGCCCTCCATCCATCAGATGCACCTAGTTCTGAAGTAGCCTAAGATTTTGCTTGCAGAACTGCTAAAAGAACCACACTAAGCTAGTTCACTGATGTATAGTTATAGTTGTGTCTAATTAGAGGTCTAGATTTCTGTGTGCCCTCTGATGTTGAAGGGGCTTGCTGTAAGGTTGGAAATCAAGCAGTCGTTCAGCATGCTCATACTCTGCGGAATATTTGGGCATTAAATACTACAGTGCTATTTCAACAGATGACACTTGGGTAATGGCTAGTACCTCACCTTGCTGATGGAAGATGATGGCAAATAACTTGTAGAGGTGTATATGGAAAGACACATGCTGTGATGTCCACTTGCATCACTGTATGCAGACATCTATGAAGTTCCTAACTTGATAGTTTCATGGGTTTGAGCTCTGTTGTCAGTCCAGCAGGCCATTAGTAGCCTAGCAGCTGTAATTACCACTACTTTCTTTCTCTAAAGGCCTGAGTTGACAGTGAAGGGGCGAATTTATGTATTTTCATTCACTTATGTAAGCTGGCAAGAAGGAGCTGTTGTGTTTGGCATGGAGTGAGAGATTTCCTCATAGGTTAGGGGCTCTTTAGAAAGCGTCTTTATCCCGGCAACAATTTCTGTGAATACTGTAGCATCAGTTCAGAATTTCCCCCTTTGAATTTTTATCCCTGAAATAATAATTGGTCCTTTATCATGGCTCAATTGCCAAGTAATTTGCCACTGTTTCACGGTCACTGTAATGTAATCGATCAGTGTAAGGTATAGCTTTTACATTTTGGCTCTTAGAAAACAACAAAGTATAAAGACTTCTCATCTTTGTAGATTTAAAACTGTATAGCTCATCAGATGAGTATCAAAGTACAGCTGAAAGGGGTCAAAACTTTTTCAGATGATATAAGTAATGTCAGTTTGGGACAGGAATGTGAAATGAAAGAAATTGAGCAAGAGAGAGTGTATAAATATTTGGGAATTGAAGGGTTAGCAATAAAACGTGAACAATAAGAGTACAACTTAAGGAATATTTGAGGACTAACAGCGTTGACATCTGTGAACAAAGTCCAAGCTATAAAACAGTTAGCTGTTCCTGTCTAACTTAGTTTTGGAGTGATTGACTGGCCCCAAAAGGTATTGGATTGTTTGACCAGGAAAACGGGAAGGATGATTCATGCTCAACAAATTTATAAAAAATCAGTGTATACAAAGACTGTATATTCCTCATTCTGAAGGAGGTATGGTCCTCCTTGAAATCGATATGTACAGAGCTGCAGTCTTGGGACTGCATATATATCTGCTGACCTCACAAGACGCCAGTGTAGTGACTGTTTTAAAACATGAGAATGTTTTTATTTATGTAATTAATTATTTGATAATTTATCTATTAATTTAATCATTTAATTTAATTATTTTATTAGTTGCAATTTCATGACTGGGATAGTCTACTGGGCCTGGAAGAACCCATTTTCAGTGGAGGCCAAAACGTAAAAGTAGTAGAACAGTGAAAAACAGATAATATAGAATTTGTTAAAGACATGACATTTCAAATCCTAGGTAATGATTTATAAAGGTGAGATTCATGTAGTCTAAACATATTAAAAGTGCAGGCATTTCAGATGAAAAAAAAATTTATGTACAGATAAAAAAATTTTTTTTGTTAGAAATTATGAGGAGAGGACAGAGAAGGTGACATGGGAGAGGTAAAAGGTGGTATACACCAGAGAAAGGGAGTGGATTGGGGGGGGGGGGGAGTTTGAAGTACAGAGTAGGAAAGGAAGTAGAGGCAAAGGGTAGGAGAGCACAGTGATGGAAGGTTTTGGTATGTAGTGCATGGGCGATGGTGTTAGAGTTTATGTGGTAGGGGTACAGGAACATTCCCACTTTGAAAGGAGGTGAGATTGCAGAAGAGTTTTGAAGTTTGAGTGGCTCTGAGTGTTTTGAAGAGTGGTAGGGAGAGAATTCTAGAGTTTAGCTATGGAGCAGGATAATAGTAGGTGGCCAGGGGGAAGATGAGGCTTGCGTATGTTTAGAAGATCGTGGGTTTCTGATCTTAGAGAGCAGTCGGGAATGTAGGGGGTTAGAGGTGGACAGAGGAAGACAACTTGGTTTGAATATGAGCTTGTGAACAGTAGTAAGTCTAAGGAGTTTGAGGTAGTTAGTTCAAGCCATTTCTGGGAGTGGGTAGAGAGAGTGGCAGTGCTGAGTTTCTGGAGTTGGTGGCATATCTGGAGATTTTATTGTAACAGGCATCCAACTTGGCCTGTAAGCCTAGCTGAAGATTAGTGAATGGCGGGGACACTACATAAGAGAGGGAAGAAGGTAAGTAGAGGTTGTGTTTGGTGGAGGGGGTAAGGTAATGACTGTATACAGAAGACCTAGTTTTTGGTGAGGTTTTTTATTAGTTTGGATATGTATGTCAAATTTAAAATTTTCATCAATTGACGCCCAGCAGTTTGGTATGTGCAACTATTTCTATGGGGCTGTTCTGAGCAGTCACTGAGAGTTTGTCTTATTGCTGTTTTTGAATGGGGAGAAGATCATTAACTTTGTTTTATTGGCATTTAAGGTGAGGTGATTACTATGCATCCATGATTCAGTATTGGAGAAGGCTAACTGAGTTTTGAGAAGTAGGTTGGAGGGGGGTGTCTGCTGTACAAATATTGGTCAAATCGTCAGCATACTGAATTAGTGCGGCATCAGAGAGACTGGTGGAAGTTATTAATGAAGATACAGATGAGGGGGCCTAGGATGGAACACTGGGGAACTCCAGTAGAGGTATGTAGAAAAGGAAGAGTGAGTTTTTCCATTTGAGGGCTTGCTGTCTTTCAGAGAGGTAGCTGGTGAACCAGGTGAGGGTAGTTGGGAGAGGTTGAGCAAGGAGAGTTGGGATAATAGTAAGGGGTGAGAAACTGTATCAAAGGCTCTGGAGAGGTCAAGGAGCAGAGTAGAAACTATTTTGCCAGAGTCATGAAGCAAGGTTTATGGAGTCTAGAAAGGAGAGGAGGGCAGTAATGGTACTGTGCCCGGAACGGAAACTATGTTGTATAGGGGTTAGTAGGTTGTTTTTGGTCATGTAGGACATCATTTGGGATTGAATACATTTCTCCATGATTTTTGATAGTGGGGATAGGTTATGGGCCGATAATTGGAAGTCTGTGTTTGCCACCTTTATGGAGTGGAATGATAAAGGCATGTCTCCATACTGAGGGGACGTGTGATTCTAGTATGGATCGGTTTATTAAGATAGGGATGGGAATGCTGTCTGCAGACAATTTGAGGAAAGTTGTGGGTAGGTTATCTGGGACAGGGGAGCTTGGTTTGAGTTGAAAGAGGAGCTTTATTTTTGCTTATAGAAACAGGAGAGAAGCTAAAAGTAGGGGTAGTCAGATTGTGTGGAGATGTAGAGGGGTTGGTTGGGGAGGGGTTTGAGAGTGGTGAGAGAAGCTGGCGGTGAGTTTAGCTATGGATTCTGTGAAGAAGGTATTGAAATTGAGGCTAATAACTTCTATAATATATTCTGGAGAATGTCTAAGATCGCTATTTTTGGCGAGCAAGTCTAAGATTACTTCCCTGCTTAGTTTAACAGAAGCATGCCGTTGTCCAGCACGAATGGAAATCAAACCAGTAGGAGATAAAAATCGGGCAGTAACTGAGTGTGCCAAAGAACCTAAAGAATATAAGGTGAAGGATCAGATGAGAAGGCAAGAAATGTGGAAAATGCGCAAGTACAGTTGCAAGTGTAGAACACTCTTGTAACAACTTCATTTCGATCAAGATCGAACACAGGAATAGTTAAGCAGAGGTGGATTTAAACCAAAGGATGACGAGGTTAATATTGGCAGTCCAAGATGTGCACTACGTACATGTTACAAAGCCCAATGAATCATGTGGGGGAAACAAACAAGTTTTGTAAAACAGAATTGGAAATAGTCGCACATCTTGTTGCTGATTGTGGTATACTAAAGGCAGAATGACTGTATACTGAAAAGCATAATAATGTGGCGAGACTGTTGCACTGGGGATTGTGCAAACATTATGCTACTGAACAACACTGGAAACATGAGCCACAGAGCATTATAGAAAATGGTTTATATCACATTGGATCACCCATTACCAGCAGTTCAAAAAATAGATGCAAGAAAAACAGCTGTAGTAGTCCATGAAAAGAAGACAAAAGTAGCATTAATCATTGAAATTGCTACTACCAGTGACTACAGTGTCTTGTACACAGAGGTGCAAAATCATAAAATACCAGAATTTGCAGACAGAAACGAGGGCAATGTGAAAGGATACCCAGAAAACTCAAATAGTAGTAGGAGCAACGGATCTTATCCAAGTACGACTGTAAATTCTTTTTTTTATATGTTCCTGATGCTTGCTCCATTATTGAGCACATTGAGGGTGCTGCAAAGAGCACTTTTGGCTAATAGCAAAGATTGAAGCAATACTAATTTCATGAACTTTAATCATTTTGACTTGGGAAAAGAGTCCATTTCCGTCATGGTATTAGAAACCAAAAAGACTTAGAGAAATTAAAAAGAGGAGTGGATCTGAAATGGATTCTGTGGAGTGACATTAGTGACAAACCTTTGAGAGAAGTGTACCCCCTAACCTTGACTGTGTGGTTTCTGTCAGAGCCATTTGGCTGTCCAGTCTATTATATAGGTAAATGGGGAAGTTGGTGAATAACACCAGCATAGAGTAGTAGCAAACGCCTTGGCTAGATCCAAGTGTTAAGTGAGTACCAAATGGCCATTTTCCAGTGTTTCAGTTACCGTCATGAAGATGTTCACCGGGTTTAAAGGACCTACCTTTCAGGACCCCATATTAGTTCAGGCTATTGGTTGCCTAACATGCTGGAAGATGTTTTGCAATCACCATCACCATTACCTCAGCTATGAGGATTTTGGGACCTGATGCGCAAAGAGCCTTTTACAGTGTTCCACAGTGGGAAGGTAATCCGTAGAACTGCTTCCTTTGTAGCACAGGGGACTGTGGGCTCCCCAGTACCATTTTTATATATGTGCAATAATATGCTCCATTACTTTTAAAGATAGTGAGACAATTAAAGGTGGGACATAGCTTCCTGGGTAAGTGGTAGGACCACTTTTGTGCAGCAATACTAATGTGCCCATTGTCCAGGTCTTGAGCACATATCCAGCAGAGAGGCTAAGACTGAACAGGTTTAAAAGAGCATTGTTTGATATTGACCAGGAAGCAGCCTGGCATGTTACTTGGAGTCAGCGGTAGAATTTTTGTGATTTTGGAGAGTGTATTTAGAATTTGTTCAGAGGTAATTGCGAGGGGAGATGGGGACTAGGTAGTAAGGGAGAGCAGTAGAGAAGGGGGAACAGGGAGAAGCTGGATCTAACATTATCTACAAGTTGGGGGGGGTTGGAGGAATGTCTTTGCTCTAGGTGTGGTCAGCCTTCAAAATCTAGTGCTTCCAGCTGCTATTGGGATGATGCATCCTGAAGATAAAATCTCCCTTTCCTCTATTCCCATGGATGTGGTGCCTTTGGCCAGTCCTGCTATCCCATCCTGAGGCTGGAATTGGAGGATTGCATTTTGTACTCTAGATGCCCCTTCTGTTCTGCTGCCCATTGGAGCCATTTTTTGCCCTAGTCATAAAGTTCTTCCACACATCTAAGGAAAACCTTGACTCGTATGTATGTCAGAATAGATGCAAGATTTTTGTATATGCCATTTTCGGGCTTAGGCCTTCAGCTATGCTGTGCAGATTTCCAGGTTTTGACCTCTTCTGCATTGGTATGCATGCAGTGCTGTGAG
This sequence comes from Protopterus annectens, assembly GCF_019279795.1. Taxonomy (NCBI): domain Eukaryota; kingdom Metazoa; phylum Chordata; order Ceratodontiformes; family Protopteridae; genus Protopterus; species Protopterus annectens. Next base: position 265,853,917 of record NC_056743.1, read on the forward strand.
AACTTATTTTGAGTGTCTTCACCTCAGAGGGCTTGTTTTGATTCATTTCCCATAGTGGTCATACTGGGGTTTGTGTTTGATCATTCTCTTTGGATACAGATGAGTGGTGGGCACGTTAATTTGCCGGTGGGCCTAGCTTAAGTCATCCCTGGTAAGGGATGCGGTTTGGGCCCACCTGTTTGATACCCCCTTTTGACTGAATACTACTTTTGACTTTCAGGAAGGGGTTAAGCCTCTTGGGGGGGGGGGGTCTTTACGATTTAGGAGGCAGTCCTCATCAGGATTGGGGGGGGAGCCTGTTACTCCATCCCTCATTGCACGTTTTCAAGTGGAAGAAGGGTGTACAGGCACCTTTTTAAGTGACTCTGCTTCTGCTGGTCTCCTTTTGTTCATAGGTTGGATCCTTTGTTTCAGGACAGGTGTGCTGTCCTGACTCGCTCATTGGGGTCCATAGATGAGGGAGGAGGTCTCCTTTAAGAAGATGGGGTAGCAAATAGTGTAGTGGAAATAATTTCTCTAGGACACATGCCCCCCCCAAAGCTAACTTTTCATAACTGGGATAGGATTTTGGTTCCTTATCCCCAAAGGGACAAAATATAGTTTCCCCCTCCTCACTCTCTTGAACTTTCCTGCTTCTGCACTGACATAAGCTGATTTGGTCCCTGCCATTGGTGGTGAGTGCAGAGGAACTTTCCTGAGATACTCCTCCACCTTTGCTGTGGTTGTTTAGAATTGTAGCCCACTCGGCTGCAGAACAGTGTATGGACTTCCTCAGGGAAGCTGTAGGTTGAGGGTGGGGGAGGAAGTTTCTCTTTTCTCCACTCCTCTGGATTTCTCCCTTGGGAGGCAGTGCTCATCAAAGTCCAGTAGGTAGGGTTTGTGCAAGGACTCTGCCTTTTTTCTTGGGCTTTTCCTAAATCCCATTTTGGCATGAATTTTGTTGGCTTTGATATGAGTATTACCGTTTCATGGCTTCACTGTCTCCTTTTGTGGTGGATGTAGTATTATGCTTGGCTTCTAGGTAGCCCCTTCTTTGTCAGACCTGAGACCAACTGCTCCACATCCCGAACTCTTCACAAATATCTCTATTGTTCCTGTCAAGCCTGTGGCACTTTTAAACTTTTTTTATGCTCATCTAGACATTTAAAGCTCTTTATAGAACACTGCCTGGAAAAGGAGGTTAAGGAATTGGGTACTGTGAGGTAACAATCGAGTAGATGATATGAAAGGGAGAATTGGAGGGTCTTCTCTGCATGATCCTGTAGCACTCGGTAGTAAGAACAGATGAGAGAAAAGGCACTCTGTTTAAAAAGCCCCAACCATTGCTAGTGGTGGTTATGGTGGTAAAAAACAAATTAGTCACAGAACAGTTTTACCTGACAGCATTAACTGGTAAAACTCTTCTGTTCTTTTTTTACCATAAAAATGTTTTCCAGCTGCTGTCAATTCAGATGCAGTTAATCCCTATGGAGTGCAAGAATGCAGCATGTGGCTGTTTTCTGATCCTAACGTACAACTTTTAAAGCTCCCAAGAATAACGGTTAAAGTAAAATAACTGCAATAAAACAAGACCAAAAAGGTAAAATATGCAAACTATAAATCAAGAAATCAAAAATAGAGCAGTCTTGCCTGCACCATAGGCTTTTGTGTCTCTAGTTGTGACCAACTGATCAGAGCTCTGTTTTTGGCCACAGTTATTCTAGGTAGTTTATTTCCTGCCTTTATCTGTCCATTCATTTTACTAGTGTATTCCAGTGTATTTTGTCCCATGTTTAACAAAACTACATTTAGTGGAATTGAGTGACACTGCTGTTATAGCATCAGGTGTTTATTTTATTCAGCTTGCCCTGCGGTATTTTCTCTGTTCCTTGTTTAGGTAATGTTTGCAAACAGTTCTATACCAGTACTTTTCTGAAAAGTACAGACCAAATAGAAAGCCTGACAGCAGTGAACCCTGAGGGACTCACCTGGAGACTCCAAGTATACTTGGTTACTAGACTTGCATCTTCTGATTTCTTTTAGACAGTTCTTTATTCATTGAAATGTATAGCTTGCAGTTGTTCATGGAACATTGTATCAGATGCCTTGGTAGAACACACGTGTTTGCATGTGTGGTTGGTCACGAGGCGCTGTTACAGGCTCAAAAAGTTAGACTAGATTAATTTAGGATTATTTTTCTTCCTTGATAAATCAGTATTCTGAGTCAGTTGAATACATCCCAAGACATTGGTGATATTTAGTTATTACCCACTATGTAAACTCAGAGGCTACAGTAAGCATGATTAGTCATGGATGGGTCAGATGTATTGACTCCCTTCTATAAGTGTTGGGGGGGGGTTATAGCCTGACAGCAGACTTGTGGATCATATTTAGTGTAGAGAATTTACTCTCAAGGTCTGGGGTAGTGGTTTCCCTCAGTTTTAATTTCTCAAAATGTAAAGGATTTTTAATGCACTGACAGGAGTGGACATTAGTCGGGGCATAATTTAAAATTTTTAAAATCCAGTATTGCTTCAGTTATTGACCGCTGTACTGTCCTCAAGTAGCTGAAGTGTACCCAGAGCTGCCTCACTATCCAGTTCATATGGGGCTACCTGTGTTAGGATTATACTTGGGTAGTATTTGAATTTTTTTGCATTACCCAGTTGCTTGCTGTGCTGCTGGAACTGTCGTAATCTTGTTTTGTGTGCTCTAGTTTCTGCTGGCAAGTCTTGATATTTAATGGTTATGCTTGTCAGTGTGCCAAGTACTCTAGCTGCTAGATGTGACAACATCTGTAAGTAATACTACTTTTACCTTTTGTTTTCAGTTTGTAGTGTTCTTGTTTCATAACTTTTTGATATTGGATGATCCCATGTAGTTACTGATATATTTTCAGTAATTGTTTGGATCTTGGCTTCCAGTGTTTCTCAGCTATTTTTTTTTCTTTGATGGAAGAAGCTGTCTGGAATATTGCTTAGTCCTCTGGATGTTTTGTATGAATTACTGTTGGTATTTGACATATGGACATTAGTTTTAGGCAGATGACCACCTGCCTGATCTAACTTCCAGTATACTGTAGATGTCTTGGCACAGGCTAGCTTCTCCATGAGGTACAAACTGATGGCTTTATCATGGAGAGAGCAGTCTAGTTGTGCAGCTTCAGTTTTTTGCCATAGGTACATGCTGTTTGTTAGGAAGTTCATGTTTACTTAGTCCATTCTTTGCCCCATACCTGCAACCTTGTAAGTTCTAGAAAACAAGTGCCACATTTATTTAAATAAATATTTTGCTGTTTATAACTGCTGTATTTGTCCTTTGGCTGTGAATGATATACAGAAGATCTTTTTTTCTGTTTCCTGAGGCATGCTTTATGCAGGCCTGAAGAGCTTTTGCAACGGATTCTTGGTTCCCGTATAAAATTATTTGCATTTAACATCTCCATTTTTGCTTAGGAGAAATCCGTTTGATGGTAGATGGTCATACTGTGGTGGATTTTACCCAAAAACCTGGAGAAATAGAAGAATTTATTTATTTTGCTGCAGAAGAAGCTTATAGTCGTTATACAGGGCTCTTTGATCTATTTACTACAGTGGCAGAATCTCTTGTTTTGCCTCCTAAGATCCTTTAAAGAAAGGAGCAGTACTTTAAGAAATCGGAAGAAAAGACCTTCAAGAAGGGGTATTGTTAGAGCAGAATGCTTCTTAAATGGTATTAAACAGGCCTGAGGATGTCCCATCCAATCAGATGGCTTCTTGGCTCTAGGCTTAGCATCGGTTTTACCTACTAGCCTCTGCCCAATTCCTATACAGTTGGATGCTTCATTTCTAGCTTGTTCTGGGCCCTTTGTCACAATCCAGGCGCACTGAATGCAGATATTACTTTAAGTAGTACTAGTGACCAAAGTGTTGGATTAGAAATTGATTCCACCAGGAAAAAAACTTGGTGCTAACGATGCTGTACATGGTAGCTGCTGAATGTATGTCTAACTCTAGTCTGACTTCCTGCTGTAAACCCAAGGAGAAAACCATAAGGAAAGCTGTAATTTACTCTCAACTGCATTCAAAATATGGAATTCCTTCCCAAATCTTCCAGAGTGCAACATACTCCCCTGTGTATCCAGTATCTTTCTGCAAGCCACATTTGACACATTGCTGTGTTGCGCCCTCCCTCTTCCAGAAATGGTTATGACTTTTCTATGGATGTTCTTCCTGTAATCTCAAAGAATGCATACATGACAGACTGAGAATTTCTAAGAGACCTGGTGTTCATTACATCAGCCATCGTTATGGTGTCCTGGGCAAAATTCCCAGTGTGTAAAATGCTGAGATATGTTAAGACCCTGTGGGAGCGACATTCTCACTTCCTAAAGAAGGCAATAGCTGTTTCCCTGTTAATCCGTAACAGATCTGCCTAGTGAGCTGCTCATGTTCAGATCACAGCAAATGAGGGAATACCCTTTCAACCATTTCCCTAACAGTACAGTTTGGGATTGCCCCCTCACCAACCTACCTTTGATAATAGATCTGCTAATGAAAGTTTTTTTCTCGTGCAATCAGACCTCTAAGGCTCCCAAACTAAAATCATGGATGATGACACGTGTCTGTTAAACACTTGTTGTCCAAAGGCATGCTTAAAACATTGAAGTCTTACCACAAAGTAGTCCTGTCAGGTAAAGTGGAGAAGATTCTCCTTTTGCTGCAGCAAGAATGTCCACAACATCAGTAACCTGCATCCTCTAACTTTCTTAAATTTCAGATCTCTTTCCAACAGGTCTATCACTTTCTTCTGTCAGGGTACATATTTTGGCCCATCTCTGAATATCTGCCATTTGATCTGTCTATGGCAAGATGAAGTAGCTTCTTAAGGGTGCCTTTCGTCTTTATCCATCACACTGGACTGTCTTCCCCCATCTTGGGACATTTTTTGAGAAGCTGCCCTTAGACCGTTTTAAACTAGTGGCTTCTGGATGCCTGACATGCTGGAAGATGTCTGTTGCAGTCGCCATTGCTCCAGCTATGAGGTTTTCAGTACCTAATGTGTAAAGGAGCCTTTTACAGTATTCTACAGTGGAAAGGTAATCCTTGGAACTACTTACTCTTTCCATCATAGCACAAATGGTTTCAGATATCCCAGTTATCAGAACATTCAATTGCTGATGGTCTTTCCTAAACAAGAAAATAAAGGGGCATTATGAGGTGGTGGCAAGCAAGTACAGTGTCAAATGTAAACCAGCTGACTTTGTTCCGTTAAACAACCCTCAAAGTAGACTGAAGGCTTAGGGCATTTAAGAAATGGCCCAGCCCTTGCATCATTTCCCAAAAGGAGCAAGCTGTGATTTGCCTGCTCAGATTATTCCGTCATTGGTGTTTCCAGTATTATCATCTTGTCGCTTGTATGTTCTCTTTCCTGTACTTCCTTGGCGATTAGGTTTCTACCTTATTTGACTCAATAGCATAACAGCATATTCCAGACTGCAAGTTTCTCCCCAGCTGCTTTGTATTCATTCTACACTTTTGCTGCGGGATAGTATTCTGCAGTCAGTTCTGATGTTCTTCGTGTTTCACTGTTGCAGTCATTACATTTGGGTTATCTGCTTGCGGGTAGCCCTCATTCGGCCTGATTAACAAAGTCTTGGGACCTGCTTCGGTTGCTGTCCCTTCAATGACGTCAGGTCATCAGGGGTATAAAACATGCAGCAGATGCTGTGCGGTGCCCGAAGCAAAAGCAGTTGACAAGTGCCGGTCAGCCACCTCCTGAAATTTTAGTTTTCGAGTTTCAGAACTGAAGTTTTCAACTAAAGCGGAGTACCTCATTGGGGAAAGTATTTTTCTTGCTCCTTACTGATGTCAGTAAAAGTTGATAATTGCATTACTTGTGGAAAGCAAATACCTCAAAGATTTTCACTCGTACTGTATTCTTTGCCTAGGCCCTGACCACGACGTACCTTGCTGTCGGTTTTGTGCTTTAATCGGCGCACTATCCGTCTGTATATTTTCACCTCTAAATATTTTGGTTCTCCGGGTTTCCGAAAAAAAATGCAAAGATATAAAGACACGGGCTGCAGCGCTCCAAAACTGCTGACTACGCTTCTAAGCCAGTCGCCAGTTCGCCATTACTCGGTGAGGCGCTTTCACAGCCCCTGATACCTGCTACTTCTGATTTGTAGGCCTCTACTGAGACCCATTCGGAGTCTGGTATGCCGCGAGATGCTTCAACTATGGAACCCGCATATGTCTCTACCTTGGATGTGTCCAAAGCCACTGTGCAGGCACTGGCTTCTGAGGATGTATTCAGGCCTACGGACTTGCATTTTAAACAGCCTCCTCCTCCTTTACTTAGGCCTGAATCTCGATCCATGCCTAAAAAAAACGATGCCCAGGCCACATGCTCAGGCCTCTATGCCTAAACAAATAATGGTTGAAGATCTAATAACTCTAATCGGGGCTAGCCAAACCCCCCCCCCCCCCCAAAGAGGCTTAGACAGAGGTTGAATATGAATCTTCTGATCTGGGATCTGTTCCAGATTCTTCTGATCTGGATTTGCCCTTATTTACTTATAAAGATTCTGATGCAGAGGACTCTATTCCCTCTGCTTCACCTCCTGAGGATTTTTCTTCAGGGGAAACATTACATACTCTAAGGGAGCATTTCCACTGGGAAAAGGATTTTTCTGATTCAAGAGGCTTGGGGATTTCCTTCTCCTACCTCAGCATAGGCCTTTAGCTATTCCTCCCGTACTGGACATTGTTGATTTTTCAGAATCTAGTTTGGCCTCTGATTCCCTGCCTACTGCACCCAGAAAACCTCACAGATACTACAGGGTCCCAGAGTCCCACAAGTTCCTTTTTAAAATCTTATTGCAGATCCAGAGACCATATCACAGGGGCCCAAGGGCATTAAGGCTTCTACTGCTAAAAATCCTACCCCTTGTGATAGAGACTCCAGGGCGATGGATAGATAGGATAAGAAGGTTTACACTTCTGCAGCCTTGGCCATTAGGGCTTTAAACTGCCAGTTTCATATGTTAAAGTATTGGCAAAATGTTATTGGACTGCTTAAACAGAGAATGATGTTGATTCCTGACTGCATTGAAAATAATTACAGGATTTAATGCATTCTGCTGAACAAGTCTTTGCAGTGTGGTTTTGATTCATTAGAGGCCTCTTGCAGGGCGGCCGTTACTAGATCTGTGCTCAGAAGGCATGCTTGGCTTAAGGAGCAATCTTTGCCTGATCATTTTAAAGCTTTTCATTTATGGTGTACCCCAGAGAAGTTAGAACCCTTTGTACATAGGCCAGATGATTCAAAAGTATGTACTGGCTTTCTGCCTGAATTAGACAATTGTCCAGGTATGGGCATATTTGAATATTTCTTTGCCTGCAAAAAGCAATAGCTGGAGCTAAGCACTTTGTGAATACCCTGGGCGCAGTACATAAGCCAAAGGGCAGTGCAGAGAACTGATAGTGCGTGTATGCTTTGAAGCGCAGGTATCTTCTGCAAGATTCCCTGATTAGGATGTGCAGGTATGCTTCTTATAAAGCTAGTGTTGCCAGCCAGGCATCTTTGCCTAGCATAGGAAGTAATTGTTGAAGAGTCATCATCAGAGTAGACGGGTCCAGGATATAGCACGCCGTGAATTACCTTTTCTGGGTACCAGGAAAAGTCTCGTAGAAACCTTGTCCCTTTTCTGCTTCTCGTACAAGTTGAATAGCCCCCATGCTTGAGAAAGTACTTGTTTCTGGGTGTTAAATCCTGTAATTCTTTAATTTCCACAGAGTCAGGAATTTATTGTTGGATGCTCCTTTAAATCAGGACCACCTGTTTGACAACAATGCTGAGGAAGTTCTTAAAAAGATGGAAGATAAAGCTAAATCTATGCAAACTGTTAAAGATTTTTTACAAGTTCAGCCTCCTAGATTTAGTAGGCACTGGCTCTCTAAGAATTGGTCCTTTCCAGCCGCTTCCAGGTCTTCTCAAGCCAAACCCAGACACTGCAAAAACCCCAGGTTTCAGTCCCAGGGGAGACGCAACTAAGCATTGGGGGGGGGGGGCTCCACTTCCAAATCTGGGAATAAGACCCCCACCCCCCCCAAAAGGTAAACTGTCTCAATGACCTTCTTTTAAAATTTCCAAGCACTTATCAGCTGACCCCCCCCCCCCCTTTGGGGGGGAAAGATTGCTCTGAATTGGGAACGCATTACCCAGGACAAATGGGTTTTAAATAGTGTCCCAGGGATACAGATTTCACTTCCACACGTTACCAACACCAAGCGGGTGGCCAGACCTACCCCCAAATCTGTGGGCAGAGGCACAAAAACAAGTACTTTCTCTTAAGCATGGGGGCTATTCATCTTGTACCAGAAGTGGAAAAGGGACAAGGTTTCTACTTGAGACTTTTCCTGGTACCCAGAAATGACAATTCATGGTGTCCTATCCTGGACCTGTCTACTCTGGTGCTGACTCTTCACCAATTACTTCCTATGCTAGGCAAAGCTGCCTGGTTGGCAACACTAGATTTAAAAGCATACCTGCACATCCCAATCAGGGAATCTTGCAGACGAAACCCACGCTTCAAAACAGGCTACACGCACTATCAGTTCTCTGCACTGCCCTTTGGCTTATCTACTGCGCCTAGGGTATTCACAAAGTACCTAGTTCCAGTTATTGCTTTTTGCAGGCAAAGAAATATTCAAATATACCCATACCTAGATTGTCTAATTCAGGCAGAAAGCCAGTGCTTACTTTAGAATCATCTGGCCTTTGTACAAAGGGTTCTAACTTGTCTGAGGTACACCATAAATCAAAATAAATCACACCTGGTACCCTGTCAGCAAACTGTATTCCTGGGAGCAAGCTTGAATACGACTTCCCAGATGGCTTACCTCACACCAGAGAAACAAATTCATTTGACAACCTACTTCAAACAAGTGACCACAAAAACCCTGCTATCTGCAAGCAAATACTGCAAGCCTTGGGGTTCATGGCCTCCTGCATTCTTCTAATTCCATATGCAAGACTGCATATGAGGAAACTACAGTAGTATCTAAAAAGCCTATGGTGTCAACATTCTCAAGACCTAGAAATAATTCCTATCATACCTTGCCTACCCCTAGAGTTCCTTTGGTGGGCAGAGGCCTGCCACCAAAAGAAGGGACTACCTTTCACACCACCCCCTGCCACCCAAACCCTAACAGACTCGTCAGACTATGCATGGGGGTTCACCTGGCAGCTAAGTGCATTCAGGGCAAATGGAACCCAAGACAAATGCACCTGCATATCAATCAAAAAGAAATGTTAGCTGTACAGAATGCTCTGACAGCCTTCAAGGACCACATTCTTTTAGGGCAACAAATGGTAAAAACAGACACCACTGTTATGTGGTACATCAACAAGCAGGGGGGTACACATTCTTACCCCCGCTGCAAACTAGCCATGTCATTGTGGAACACCACCTTGAGCTACCAAGTGCACCTACAAGCTCAATTCCTGCCAGGAAAATTAAGTACACTGGCAGACGGACTAAGCAGAAACCTCATGGACCCACGCGAGTGGAAACTAGAACCAAGGATTTAACATGTTGACAAGCAAATGGGGGAGCCCAGATATAGACCTGTTTGCCTCTCCCCAGAACTACCAATTGGACACATTTTGCACAAGGACTCCCCACAAACAAGACTGGAAAGTGTATGCTCTGTCCTTCAGCTGGAAAAACCTATAGGTCTGTGCCTTCCCCCCTCAGCCTCTGCTCTCCAAAGTACTACTAAAAATCAAACAGGACAAACCAAGGATGATTTTGATTTCTCCAGACTGACGGTGCCAACACTGGTACCCCTTCCTGTGCAATGTGTCACTTATCTCCATGGCACCTGCCTCGGACTCCTTCCCTGCTGTCTCAGCAGGAGAACCAGATTCTGCACCCTCCATCTTCTAACACTGAACCTTGCAGCCTGGCTAATTACTTAATCTCTCCTTTACCATCCCTCAGCAAATCTGTGATGGATATCATTTTAGAGGCAAGGAGGCCTATGCTGAAAAATGGAAAAGATGCTGTGCCTGGAACCAATCTCAAGGGATGAGCACAACAGCGCCCAATTTACCTCAGATTTTACAATACTTAACTGAGATGCTTCACGAGGGCCTGTCTTTTTCCTCCATTAAAATCCACGCCTCAGCAATTTCAGCTCATTATAACACAGAACCTCCCCTCTTCTCTCATCCACTGCTCAAGCAGTTCCTCATAGGGGCCAAAAATTTGAGACCACCCAGGAGAGCATGCGCAGTACATCAGCAATGCACCAGGATACCAAGGAAAAAGTGGAAGAGCACCACAGCACCATTGTACAAAAATATTATTTAAGAAAAGTAAATGTCATTGTATAATAGCAGTAACCAGTTCTGTGGTGTGGTATATTGAAGATTTACTCACGGTTGGCTTTGTTTAATCACTCTGGCTTCGCCATCATGATTAAACCACAGCAGCTGTGGGTAAATCTTCAATATACCACACCCACGTCGTCAGTTATTGCAATATTGCTATTTAATATCCTATTTATATTGTCATAAATGTCATGCCTTCTAAATATCTCGACAACCAAGTAGCACAGACAGAACTGCTTAGCCTTGTATGAAAGCTCTCAGCTGGATGAGCAAAATGCTACTAACAATATATGTGTAACTTGAGTGGTTGCTGAGATATTTGTGTAAAATATTAACTATTTAATAGTTACCGTAACTTGTAAAATCCAGTCCAAAACCAACAACCTAAAGAATACTACCACTGTAAACATGGGTTGTGCTGAAGTTTGATGCGTGCACTCCTTTAGTAAAACCTATGGTTCTAGAGACATGAACATTTATTTGTAATGTAAGGACATGATTTGATTCCATCAAAAAGCTTAGGCTCTGCCCATTGGATGTTACTGTGCAAACCTCCACAGCCCCATTGGAGGGAATGAGTTAAGAGCCAACATACAGTTCATTTCCATATTTAAGGAACAAATTTCAGCTTAATTCACCTTTCAGATTATTGGATACAAACTAGAAATATTACAGGAGCAGATAGTGGCATAGCAGGCTTGTCTTTTAACAAAATCTGATTTGAGCATTGTACCTTGTTTAATCAAATTAATAGTCAGTATGGTATTTATCAAGTTAAAGCTCATCATCCAAAAGTCACTTTCCTTCATGTGCATTCTAGTAAATATTGCCATCATCTCCACAGCTATCAAAGTTCAAGAGATGAGCCACTTACCCATACGGCACAGTTGTACCTCTGCTGGTGTAGGTTAATCTACAGCAAAGACCTTTTTGTTAGTTTGTTGGCCATTATGTTCAACTAGGAAGTAGTTCAAAAAATTAACTTGTCTTTACAAGTGGTATCTTAAATTTCTGAATTCTTTTTCTACAGTATTGAAGTACTGTACAAGTGGAGGCTCAAGATGAAAATGAATCAAGCAGTGATCCATTTGTGGAGCACCTTTTGCCAAATTAGATAGAGATTTACCTAGGTGGAAAACCCGATCTGGTGAATACTCCTTATCCTTGTGATGTGTTGCAGGAAATGATCTTGAGTAAAGGCTAATCTGAAGCGAGCTCAGAAAATTTGGCATGAACCCAAATATTAAAGTTGCCTAAACCAGTTAACTTCTTGTAAAAGGCTGTATTCTAGGACAGTGCTAGTCTCTGCTGTCTATATGTAGTTTAACATGAGTAACACCTAGTTGTTAAAGTGCAGAAAACTTTACACTTCAGCGGTTAGACAAGATTGCTTTGTTGCATGGACTTCAAACTAAAGAAGCTTTTTGATCAGGAAGGCTCACAGCTAGTCCGCAACCTTCTAAAACAAGCAAGTCCCCCCTCAACTTAACTAAATCACACTGAACATCTTTTAAATGGAGGGAAAAAGCTGTAGTCTGAAAAATCTGGTAAATCTTAGTGCACTTGACTGATCCAGGTAGTGTACAAAAATTTGGTCTGACTGAATTAGTAAATAATTCCAGAGTTGAAAATAATTTAGCACCTCTTTTGGTTCTAACCTCAAATTCTAAGAACACAGACGGAGTCCTTTACAGGATCACATTGAGTCATACTTGCCAGTGTACAAGTTATTGCACAGTCCTTATTACCCAAAGTACTGTATTTATCTTGCTTAGGGATACATTCAGTAGATTTGCCAATGACAAACTCATAATCATACATAAAGTTAAAGTGTACTGCATGCTTTCCATCCTTTACTTACCACTGTTGAGCTAACTTAAGACAACTAAAATAGATGGTACTTCAAGAAAAGGACTATACTGAATTATTCTTCAACTAATAAATTACTCTAGAAAATAAATATGTACAGTCCTGACACTGCCCAGACCTGGTACTGCCCAAATTAGAAGCTTGGATGTGCCAGTTAGTTCTTGCTTAATAAATAAACCTCCTACACGTTTAGAAAATTCTGTTTCTTGCAGCAGCTTGGAAGTGTCTGCCAGGTGACACTAGAGCTGTTGCCTAACTTTCATTTATTAAGGCTGCAAGTAAAACGCAACGATGATTTAGTCCAGTGTAGCTCTCAAACATCGCTTCCTGGAGCATGTCGGCAAACACTTCATGTAACTTTTTATTTATCTTTTATAAACTTCCTTTTTCATTGTCAAAACTTGATCTCTGTAATCTTTCTCAGTGATGCTGCATACACTAGTTTGGTTCTAGCCAACCCTAACTGCACAAGTACACCAGCTTTTACTTCAAAACATTTTCAGTTGTGCCATCTGACTAGCTAGTAAAGTATCCTTGTACCAAGTTGTTCTGAGACTTGGGGAGCTGATTTTATTACTAATGTTCTAGATCAGTCATACAATTCAGAGTTTTAAAATACGGCACACAAGTGGTGCTTGGCTTTATATATCTGAGATGGCTTGGTGGTAAATCACTTTGGCTGTGGTGTGCAGGGTCCTGGGTTTGTTCCTAGCAGAGGCTGCTTATATTTTTTTTGAAATACTGTCATGGTTTAGTGGTTCAGTACTATGACTATAGTGCACAGTATCCTGGGTTCGAGGCCTGTCGCTGCTTTATTTGGGAGAGTAGCCTAATAGTTAAGGTGTTTGCCTTACAAACACAAGGTACAGGGTTTGAATCTCTCAGGGGATGACTGGCTAGGCTTAAAATGACTCGCAAGGGCAGTTAGCTTAGTACTAACCTATGAACTAATATGGACTTTGTACTTAATACTTGTGCTTGATCTGTTGTATTTATTGTGTTCAGTACTGATGTATGTAAGTTGTTACTTTTTGATTGTAAATAATTTGAAAGCTTTTCTCCCAGGGTCCATTCTGAAAACTGGTTTTGCTTAAGGTCGATCTGGTTAATAAAATTTAAGTGAAATGTCTTGATATTACCGAGGCAGCAAATACATGATCATTTAATGCTCCAGTCACAAATTCAAAGGACTTGTGTACGTTACATTCCTTGGGTAACCAAAAACTAAATATATAGCAGCAACAACAAAACCAGTGCTTCTCAGTGTATAACATAGGCAAGTGGTATAGGATAGTAATTCGCATCTTGTGAAGTTTCTGAAGTCAGTGCCATGTCATCTGTGCTTACTGTGGCATATTCTAGGCTGACTTGTACATTGATCCAACATTCATTAAAATAGCTTTATGTGGAGTCATGCAGACTAATTAAAAAAATGGTCTTAAGTGCTGAATGAAGCAGTTTCTAATACTGCAAGAATTTTTTTTTATCGGCAGAGTTACTGTAACAGAAATATACCAGCTTAGTGTAGAGCCTTCAGTAGGATAAATGTCAGAACTCACGCAGTGATTGTGAAAGATACCAAGTGTTTTGCAACAACTAATAGATACTTAGTTGCATTATGTTTTAAAAATCCACAGTAGATCTGTGCATTCCCAGCACTTCCATCTGTTTTCTGGTCTTGTCTGTCTTGAACTCCTTCCTTCTTGAAGTCTTGGGATATTTGCCTACAAATGGGGGGGGCTGTTAGTTGTGTTCACTTTGGTCTGTAGGTGGGATACCTTAATGCCGTGAGCTTTTCCAAGTGCGCAAGTCTGTCAGAAGCATAGGGTCTGAACCCCCTCTCTTCAGGGTGTTGACTGGATATTACCCTGCCTAAGAACCTGGAGTAGATGGATGTATGTTGAAGCAGATGTATTTTGCTTTGTGAGCCATGCAGATGTATTTTGCTTTGTGAGCCAGTTGCCTTTTCCATTTTGGCCAACAACTCCATTGCATTCTTTGTGTGGGAGCAGTCTGATCTCTCTAAGCCTGTGATGGCCTTGGCTACTAAAATGTTCCCTCTGATTTGGGTGCCGGGCTTCCTGCATCGAGTATGGGAAGGTTGAGTCCGCCCTCCCTCCCACCTGTCATTATCCGCCTCCCTCCCACCTGTCATTACCTTGGACCAAATGTGAGATTGTGGTCTGGGTTTCGCTTAACATGGACCTACTCTTCCTTTCCATGGTCCTACTGTCCCTTTGGAAATTAGTGGTTGGTGCCAGGGCAGAAGGTGATCCACTTGCTTTGAGACCTTGGATGTGCTTTGAGCCTTTCTAGTCAGCTAGTCTGTCTAGTCATTTTATTTCTCCGGTCTAACGGGGGTCTGTTTCATGACACCATGGGAGATGTGTATTTGGTCTATTCCTTGAGTGTGAACCATTCTTCATAACTTAGACATGACTGTTGGATTGAGTTCCTGCTGTAGGTTTTATTCCACTGAATGAGGTTCAGTGGCTTCTTCTCTGGTCCCATTTGATGGTGAAAAATTACTTTATGAAGATACTGCTGTGTTGTACTGGAACCAAACTATTAAGACACAGTCTTGCTGGCTGTTCACTGCTGAATCAGAGTCTGATTATTAGTTTTGCATGACTGCATCTGTAGTTTGTTTAAAACCTAGAGCCTTACAAATTGCACACTAACTAAATATAATTTTCAGCACAATACTATTTTACTGTAAGCACAGTTACTAATAACTCATTCTTGTAACAAACATGTACTCTTCTGTCAGTTTGTAGCATAAATGTGCGACTGTTTACTTTATTAGTATGGAAGATTATATCTGCTTCTCCTACACAACACCTCGGAACAAGTGTGTTCCTACCAATACCTGTAACGCTGTTTGATTTACAATTCTTATATACTCTTTTAGTCATGCATTTTAGATCCTGTTTTCCTCTTGGTATCTTTTTGGGGCTTTATATGGAAACATCTGTTTTACTGATGCTTTTCGTTTTAGAATTTTTTTTTAAGGAAATGTTTTGTGATTGTCCTGTGATTTGCTTATAAGCTTCTGCTGATATGAGAGTGCGCGCAATTTTTCCCTTTCAGAATTGTTTTCTGCTGATTATGTAAAAAGCCATGTCCATTTATCTGAGGAATTATGTCACGCTTTTTCTAATATTGTGACAAACATGTCTTTCAGGAATTATTTTGTGGAAAACACGTACTACTGATTTTATAAAAAAAAGCCATCTCCATTGTAAGAAAGCATATCAGGCTTTGTTCTTGATATTAGAAAAACATGATCATCGTGTTACACTGCTGCAGTCATTACACTTGGGTTATCCTGCCGTCAGGCAGTCCCGCAGTCTGCCAGAGTTCCAAAGTCTTGGTCTGGCGTCTGTTGCTGTCACCTCCTCCCTGATGTCAGTGCGACAGGGGTATACAAGATGCAGCCGGTGCCATTTTCTTAAGTCTTTCTTGCCATGCGGTGCCTGAAGCAGAAGCAGTTTGCAAGTATCGGTCGGCCGACTCCTGAGATTTTCCTTCCGAATCCAGAACCGAAGTCTAAGTACCCCATTGGGGAAACTTTTTCTTGCCTCAGACCGATGTCAGTAAAAGTTAATAACTGTATTTCTTGTGGGAAGCAAATATTCATTGTATTCCATGCCTAGGCCCTGACCACGACGTCACTAGTCGGTTTTGTGCTAGGTTTAACAAGTTCACTATTAAAAGTCTGTTTGATTTTGCCCAACATTATTTTGGTAGAAAATTCAATTACATCATGCCGTCAAATTCCGACGACTGCAATGCATAAAAAGCGCAAGGACCGGCATCCAAGGCCCAAAACTGATGAGGCCTCTTCTAGGCCAGTCACCGGTTCTCTGGTTTTCAGCGAGGCACCTACGCAGCCCCTGACTACTGCTTCCACAGATCGCATCCGACTCCCACATGGAGCTGGCTAGGCCTTCGGGTGCACTAGCTCTTCAGCTTACCGATGCTAAACCTACAGAGGGAATCTAAGTAGCTGAGCAATCCACTGTAGAGGGCATTTTCATACCTACCCAGTTAACCATTAAACTCTCTTAAGTCTAAGCCCCCCTTAAAAGCAAAGAAACAGCAACACTCTCCAGGACAGGCTCCCATGCCTAAGAAACAAATGCTAAAAAATGGCCGAGGACCTAATCACACTGATCAGGGGGTCCCATCCCCCTCCTGATAAAAGGCCCAGACAGGATGCAGACTGAGTCTTCTGACCAGGTGTCCATTTCCTCAGACTCTTCCTCGGACCTAGGATATTCTTTACCCCCTTAAGAGGATTCAGATGCTGAAGAATCAATTCCATCAGCCTCTCCGCCTGAGTGTTACACTTTTGGGGAGACCTTGCATACCATGAGGGAGCATTTCCATTGGGAAGGTCAGGATTACTCAGAATCCAAGAAAAGGCTCAGATTTCCTTTTATTGCCTCAATGCAGACCCCTTGCTATTCCGCCAGTGTTAGACATTGTGGCTGATGTGTACACTGAATCCAGTTTGAACCCTTACTCCTTACCCCCAGCCCCAGTTAAACCTGATGGATATTAGAGTCCTGACTCTCTCAAATTTCTGTACAAAAGCCCTGTTGCTGACCCTGAAACTATTTCTTAGGGACCCAAAGGGATTAAGGCCTCATCAGCAAAAAACCCAGTTCCCTCTGACAGATTCCAGAGCTTTAGACAGATGGGGAAAGAAGGTATATACGTCTGCAACTTTAGCAATGAGAGCCTTAAATTGCCAGTTTCACATACTAAAATATCAGCAATTTTTGATGTCTCAGTTGAAACAAAAGATGCTTCCAGATTCAGATCCTCCTAACTTAAAAGAAATACGGCATGCTTGGTTAAAAGAACATATGTTACCAGATCATGTTAAGGTCAAATTATTGGATGCACCTTTGCAGTGGGATGTGCTGTTAGGAGTTAAGGCAGAGGAGGTATTAAAGAAGATGGAGGATAAGGCAAAATCTATGCAAACGGTGAAAGATTTCTTACAGGTTCAGCCTCCTCGTTTTAGCAGAAATTGGCCAACAAAGAATTGGTCCTTTACAGTTAGAGGCCTCAAAGGGGCAGATACGGACATCCAAGAGGTAGCGATCAGACAAGGCCCTTACAGGCCTAGACAATGGGGCACACCAGGCCAGAAAGGAGAAAACAGGCCTCAACCTTATAAAAAACAGACTGCATGACTTTCCACTACAGCTGCCAAACAGTTCTCTCTTGGCATCCCCCTTAGAAGGAAAACTGGCACTTTTCAATCACAGCTGACATTGCATCACCAAAGACAAATGGGTTCTCAACATTGTATCTCAAGGTTACAAGTTCCATTTTCACAGCCTGCCAAGGCTAAAAGGAATGCCAAACCTGCCACCAAATCAATGGGCAGTGGCTCAAAAACAAATTATAGCACTCATGGACATGAGAGCTATTCAAAAGGTGCCACCACAGGGACAAGGATTTTACTCAAGACTCTTTCTAGTTCCCAGAATGGACAAAGCCTGGAAACCCATTCTTGACCTTTCTACACTAAACACTTAGGATGTACCGAAATTCAAGATGTTGACACTACAGCAGCTTCTTCCCCTGCTGGGAAAAAGCTTTGGTCGTGACGTTTGACCTTAGAGGCATACCTGCATGTCCCTATCGGACAAAACTGCAGAATATACCTCAGATTTCTAGCTAGTTCAATGCACTATCAATTCTCTGCACTGCCTTTTGGCTTATCTACTGCGCCCAGGGTTTTCACAAAGTGCCTGGTACCAGTAATTGCATTTTGCAGGCACAAAGGAATTCAAATTTATCCATACTTGGACAACTGCCTGATTCAAGCAGAGAGCAAGGGCATTCTACTAAAGCATCTGGTGTAGGTAAAAACGTTAAGTTGCCTGGGGTGCACTGTAAACGAAAAGAAATCAAAACTAGTGCCCTCACAACAGATAATATTCCTGGGTGCCAGCTTGAACACAATGGCCCAGATGGCTCATCTCACGTCAGTCAAGCAAGGACAACTGACTCATTATTTTCAATTAATGGCAACAAAGACCCAACTCCCTGCAAGAAAAATTCTGCAGGTCTTGGGCTACATGGCATCTTGCATACTACCAATTCCGTATGCCAGACTGCATATGAGGAAACTACAATGGTACCTAAAGAGCGTATGGTCTCAACACTGTCAAAAGTTTGGAAACTGTTATACCACTAATTCCTTGCCTACAACAGGAGTTTCGATGGTGGGCACAAGCTTGTCACCTCAAGGGACAGCCTTTCACTCGACCCACAGCCAGGCAGACACTGACAACAGATGCATCAGATTACGCCTGGGGAGCACACATTTATTTATTTTACATTTGTTGACTGGGAAGATCCGACTGGATACATGTCCATTTTCAGCGGAGGCCCGGGGAGAAAAGCTCCACATTGACAGTACAAGTTACGTAGATGCATATTAATACATTTGGTAATTAAAACATAAGTGGAGAAAAAACATATCATATATGTAATTAAAAATTTATCTCAGGAATAGCAATCACAGACAAGTCATCTTGAGGAAATAGGAGACGCAGACAACAGTGTAACTTTTCTTTTACTAGGTTGTCCTCTTAGCAAAGGTGGAAAAAGGGTCCTAGTTAAGAATAAGAAAAAAGTGGAGAATTCTCAAGGGGTTAGGTCCGACGAGAAAAAGGTCATGGAAAGTTAAAAAGAAGGATTTTTCTAGAGAGAGAAAAAAGAACTCTGCTTTCTGAAAAGGAGTTGATCCGGATATGAGCATTGGCAAAGCCAGTGAGACTGGAAATGGTGGATTAGACTTTTTTTGAAGTGGGGTAGGGAGGTAGTGGTGGTGATACTGGAAGGAAGGGAGTTCCGTATCTTAACAATGGCATTGGCAAATAGAGCATAGCCTCCTGAGTTGCAGGATTTAACTGTTTGAACAAGTGGCCTGAAGGCTATTTAGATTGATTTATGGTAGGATTAAGTTCTCCAGTGCTGGAGACTTGTCGGGGTGTTTGACTATTTTAAATGCCTCTATGAGTTGGTTCTGCTGGAGAAGGTTTGGGAGTTCTATCCAACCGAGGTTTTTTAGGTTAATACAATGATGGGTTCTATATGGCGTACCAGTTGCAAGTCTGGCAATATGATTGTAAGTACATGAGTTTATTTAGGTCAGATTTGTTAAGGTTGGTAAGCATAGGGGAGGCATATAGAAGGGTAGAGAGCAGATGTGAGCGGGCAATGGTCACTTTTGCAATTGGTGTTAGAAAAGATTTGATTCTATATAGTGACTCCAGTTTCTTAACGGTTTTAATAGTTTAATGTGGATATCGAATCTGAGTTTGTCAATGGTAACTCCTAATAGTTTAGTGTAGGAGTCTGGGGAGATAATCGTCCCATTTTTTGATTGTATGGTAAAGGAAGTGTAAGAGTTTTTGGGTTGGATGGAAGAGTAATAATTTGGTTTTATTTGGATTCAGGATTAGCTGACGTCCTGATAGCCAATTTTCTACTGCTGTAAAACAGCATTGGGTTTTAGATGCTAGGTTATCTAGAGATTTGTCAGAAAACACTAATTTCGAGTCGTCAGCATACTGAATACAGGTGGCCTCAGGGATGGCTTTATGGAGGTCATTAATAAAGACTGAAAAGAGAAGTGGTCCCAGTATGGACCCTTGAGAGGAACCCCAATGGTGTTTGGTAGGTGGTTGGAGAGCTTATTTTGCCAGAGTACTGCTTGTTTACTACCAGAGAGATAGGCCTGGAACCAATCCAATATTAGGTTATCCAGGTGGAGATTTCTTAGAGTATCATGAAGTAGTCTGTGGTTAACCATGTTGAAGGCCTTTGATAGGTCCAGAAAGAGTGCTGATGATACTTTTTTATTCTGGTTATGATTTATTGTGTCCGTAAAAGAGAGGAGGGGCAGTAGTTGTGCTGTGGTTGGGTCTAAAGCCATGTTGTGAACTGGTCAGTAGTTTGTTCTGGATAAGATAGCGGAGTTGTTTGTATACATTTTTCCATGATTTTGGCCAGAGGTGACATTATGGCTATAGGCCTGTAGTTTGATAATTCAGTGGATGAGCCACCTTTATGGAGTGGGATTACGTAGGATATTTTCCAAATTGAGGGAATTGTAGATTCTAAAATGGTACGATTAATTGGTATAGAGATGGGGTAAGCTATGACGTCTGCAGCTTGTTGTAAGTATTCAGCTGGGAGAAGGTCTGCAGAGAGGGTAGTTGGCTTTAGCCTTTGTAGTAAGGATCGTATAATGGAAGTGGAGACTGGTTGTAGGTTGAAAGTTTGTATAGTTTTAGGAGTGAGTTCTGTAGCAGGGAAGCCTGTAGCAGATAGTTGGTTAGCTAAGGCTTGGATAGTATCTGTAAAGAAAGTGTTAAAGGTATTTGCTACATCTTCTGGGTTTTTATCAGATATTTTTTCTGGGGTAGGAGTGGAGGATTTGCCTGGATGGAGAAGGTTATTTAAACCCGCCCAGAATTTTTGAGGGTTGTTTTGGTGTTTATTTTGTAGATGGCAGTAATAATTTTTTTTGTCAATTAATATGGCTTTTTTTGTCTAAATTCTTTGCTTCTGGAATTTAATGCGGTCTAGGGGTGATTTGGTTGTACACCATTTTTCCCAGGTTTTGTTTCTGAGTTTAATTTTGGATTTGGAGTCTTTTGTAAGCCAAGGTGCAATATTTGTTTTAGTTTTGATTAATCTTTTTGGGGCATGAGTATCAAGTATGGTTAGGAAAGTGGTATTGAACTTGGATACTGCCTCTTCTAGGGGGAGATGCTTAAGAGTTGCCCAGTTACAGGATTTAAGTTCCATCTGAAACTTTGCAAGGTCGAAATGTTTCTTGTTTCTAATTGACCTGTACATGGGAGGTGTAGAGCTACCCGTTTTATTTTCCCTTGTGTATGTGATGAGGTGATCACTAAGGTCATTTGGGAGGGTCCCAGACATGTACATATGGGGCTGACTGTTTATAAGGATCCAATCTAGGATACTCTTTTTGGTTGGAATTCCCAACTCTGGTAGAGGTAGTTATGGTCTGTGAGAACCCATGAAGATTTATATGGGTGGGGTTGGTCTCTGAGGAGCATATGTTTCAGTCAATGTTAACATCACCCAATATTATAGATTCTTGGGGGGTAGTTATTAGTTAGCCAGTTTAGAATGTTCTCCAGTGTGTCAGTTTTCCCAGGGGGGGATGTACATTACAATTATATTTATACTTTTTTGTTTATTTAGCTGTAGTTTTAGAGCAAGTATTTCAGCGTTAGAGATTTGGGGTGGTTGAGTGGGGTTGAAAGTGACGTTTAGATTGCTTTTGTAGAGCACGGCAATACCACCACCCTTTTTTTTATATGGTCGGCCCTATATATATTGTAGCCAGGTGGTATAATCTCATTGTCTTTGGTCCCCGGTTTTAGCCAAGTTTCTGTTAAACACATAATATCCGGGAGGTAGATAGCTAAGAGAGCTTGTAGATTATGTACCTTATTGTTGATGCTTCTAATATTTAAATGGCAAATTTGGAGGGAGTTGGTTGATCTTGGAGAAGGTGGCGGGCTGTTGGAGGTTGATGAGCCAGGATTCGGGTGGACATCTCCATCTTTAATGATGTTTTTTCTGAGATATTCTAATAGTCTCATAAGTTTCTGTAGTAATTTATGACCATTTTTAGATTTGGGGCGTTTTTGGTCTGGTTTGCAAGGGTAGTAGTAATTAGAATTAGAAGTTTTAATGTGTAGCTGTTGGGTAATGTGTTTAGTACTGAGTAGGGATAGGGGAGTGCTAGTTTGGTATCTAGGGTAATGGAATCCTGAATAGGGCTGGTCTTCGTATTTGGTTTTTAGGTATAGTATAGTTATTAATGGTAGCATAAGAGAGTTTTTAGTGTTGCCCTTCTTTTGGTGGGTAGGGCGGGTTTTGTTGTCTTGGAGTTGTGGTGCATTGCTATAAAAGGAACGTAGGTGGTTGAAGTTATAAGTGTTAGAAGGGGGGTGGGAGGTAACAGGGAAGTGATATTGTATGGCTAAGGAAAAAGGAGGGGTGTGGCTACTTAGCTATAACTGTAGGAGTACTGGGGCGGGTGGGATATGGGGGCAGGGTGAGGCGCGGAGCAAGCCCGAGCGGAGCGGGGTTTATTCAGCTCCAAATTGACTAAGGGCCAGTGAAAACAGGCAAGTAAGTATGGTAATCTACCATTTAGTACAGCAAATAACCCAAAACAACTCACACTAACTGTTTTCTATGAGCTGGTAGGGAAATGTATCCAGGGCGAGTGGCCCACAGAGCAAAGACATCTCTATCAAAAAGAGATGTTGGGTGTACAAAATGCTATTATAGCTTCCAAGGACCTACTGCATCCAGGACAATTACTACTAAAGACAGAAAACACCACAGTTACGTTGTACATAAACAAGCAAGGGGGCACACATCCTACCCCCTCTGCAGTCAAGCCATGACCTTGTGGAACACAGCTCTAAACTACCAAGTTCATCTGCAAGCACAATTCCTGCCTGGAGAGAAAAACACACTGGCAGACGACCTAAGCAGAAACATTATGGACCCACACAATTGGGAACTGAATCCACAAATATTCAGAATGATAACACAAAAATGGTGGAGCCCAGATATAGGTCTGTTTGCTTCCCCAAAACTGCCAATTAAAGAAATTCTGCACAAGGAACTACCATCCAAAGCATGGGAAGTGGATGCCCTCTCACTCAGCTGGAAAAAACTACAAGTATACACTTTCCATCCTTTACCTCTCCTCCCAAAGGTACTCAGAAAAGCCAGACAGTAAGAGCCAAAAATGATACTGATTGCACCAGACTGGCCACGCCAGCACTGGTACCTAATCTTAAAGAACTTAGCACAAGAACCACCCTGGATTTTGCCTCAAACCAAGAGTTGCTGACACAGCACAACAATCCGATACTTCACAGCCAGCTAAAGACCTTAAACATAACTGCATGAAAAATTCCCATGTCAAGCAAGCAATGCCTCAACAAAGCTGTTATTGATGTCATTCTGGAGGCCAGAAAGGCCTAGCACCAGGAAAGCATATTTGGATAAATGAAAGAGATTTTGTGCCTGGAACCAAGCGCACAGCCTTGACCCTCTTGTCCCAAGCATTCCTCAGATACTGCAATACTTAACTGAGATGCTGGACAAGGACCTCTTTCATCCATCAAGATCCACGCCACCGCTATCTCTGCTCATTACAACACAGATCCACCAATTTTTTCTAATCCTTTGCTCAAACAATACCTCAGAGGGGCTAAAAACATAAGACCGCTCTGTAGAGCACCTACACCAACTTGGGACCTCAAATTTTGTTTTGGAAAAATGAACTCTACCTCCTTTTGAGCCAGCTAACACAGCAGAAATAAAATACATCTCTTGGAAAACTGTTCTGCCACTGGCAATTTCATCCGCACGAAGAGTTTCAGAATTACAGGCACTAATGGCAGTGGAACCTTTCCTCATTTTCCACCAGGACAGGGTGTCTTTAAGAACTAACCCTACGCTTATGCCAAAGGTGGTATCAAGTGTGGCTCTAAACCAAACTATTCACTTGCTAACTTTTTATCCAAAACCACAGAACAAAGGGGAGAGACTTCTACATTCTTTGGACAGTCACAGACAGTTACACTTCTACTTGGACAAAACCAAAGCTTTCAGAAAATCTGAGCAATTATTGGTAGCATACGCTGCAAGAGCACAGGGAAAATCCATTTCAAAGCAGACTATTTCAAAATGGATAGGACACTGTATACGTTTCTGCTATGACCACCATGGGAAACCTGTACCAAGCAGCATTAGATCTCACTCCACCAGGGCAACAGCCACTTCAACTGCCTACCTCAGAGGAGTACCTACCCAGGATATTTTGGAAGCAGCAACATGGAGTTCTGTGCATACCTTCACCAAACATTACCATTTGCCTTTTTACTCCAAATCCAGAGCTGGCTTCACCACTGCTGTACTGCAGGGCCTTATAGCCACCCCTAATGCCTTGTTGATCCAGCCTCCCTACCTCAGCTTTGGGATTCCACCCAAGTGTAATGACTGCAGCAGTGTAACACGAACATAGTACAGTTTTGTACCTACCATAAATGTAGACGTTAGTGACACTGCTGCAGTCCAGGTTACCCTCCCTCCTTCCCCTCTTAATTCTGGTACTTACCTAGGGCATCTAGCCTTTATTACATTGGGGGAGTATTTTCTGGTAACTAAAAATGGTTGTTTGCTTTTCTTTTATATTTACTAGCAATTTGAATTGCCTACCTATTTGGGGGCACCTGACATCTGGGGCAAGAAAAACAAGAAAATTGCGTCGGCTGCATCTTGTATACCCCTGTCGCACTGACGTCGGGGAGGAGGCGACAGCAACCGATGCCGGACCAAGACTTCGCAACTCTGGCCGACTGCGGGACCGCCTGACTGCAGGCTAACCCAAGTGTAAGGACTGCAGCAGTGTCAACACTCTAACATCTACATTTATAGTAGGTACAAAACTGTACTTCGTAACACATAGTATGGATGCCCATTTTACATTGCTAAACTCTAACTACATTTAAGCAAACTGTTTTTATTCTATGCTTTATCTTTCAGCATATTTATAGCAGAATTAATTTCAATCTTGTATTCACTGTTCAACACACTAACAGATGGAGGGGTAGACCTTGAGAACAGCCTCTGGAGTGGACCCTTGGGGATAGGATATTGCGCTGATTGTGTCTGCTTCTGCTTGTGTGTGTGTGTGTGTGTGTGTGTGTGTGTGTGTGTGTGTATATACATATGTATGTATATGTATGTATATATATGTATGGTTT
>NC_056743.1:265879507-265926325 GCF_019279795.1 Protopterus annectens
TTTTGCATTGGAAATGTAGCTTGAGATAAATGGGGCTGTCTGGGAACACTAACTCATACCCTGTCTTGAGAGCCCATCTGCATTGGCATTGTTGACCGAACTATGGTGTTAAACTGTCATGTCAGATGCCTGCAACCCTAGACACCACCTTACTAACTTTGCATTTTGCTGGCTGGCATGATGTTATCATGTCATGGGGCTTCTGCTCTGTAACCACAGTGAATTTCCTTCAATACAGATAGGGCTGATGTTTCTGCAGTGCCCATACTATGGCTAGACATACTTTTTCTCCAGCTGCATAACATTCCTCCCTGGTTTGAGTATACGACTGAGATATACAACTGGGTGCTGTTCTCTCTGAAGAAACCTGGCTGAGTACAGCCCCAACCCCATGGTTTGAAGCATCTACCTGCACGACAACGTCTTTGTTGTAATTTGGACTGCCTAACACAGGGGGTCCTTCCAAAGCTCCTTTAAGCTTTTGGAATGCATGCTCACAGGCTGGGGTCACACTACCTTATCTGGTAGTTTTTTCCTACTCAAGTCTGTGATCACCAGCTCCCCCTTGGACATCTCCTGCCCACCCACTCAAATACTGCAAATACTCAACACAAGAACCTCCCTATCATGGTAAGGCTTCCTCATGTTAACCTGATACAGTTTGTGCACCTGCCTAACAGGCTTACAATGTAATTAACCTCACTGACCTTTCTTACCACTCTGAAGGCTCACTCCCAAGCTGCCTGCAGCTTCTTGTCTGACAAGAATGAGCACCATAACCTACTGTCTCGCAGCATACTCTCGAGCTTGAGCGTTCCTGTCATACCAGACCTTTTTCTGCTGTTGGGCTCTTGTCGGGTTCTATTGGGCCAAGCCCATGAGCTTCCCTAAGCCTTGTCCTGAAGTGTAGGACATGTGCCACAACAGACTCCTTGTGGGATTGACTCACCCTCCCACTCCTCATGAATCAAGTCTAAAGGTCCTCTCACCTTATGTTCATATAGCAGCTCAAATGGTGAAAAGTCCGTGCATTCCTGGGGCTGCCTCTCTGTATGCAAACAGCAGATTGTGCAAATATTTGTCCCATTCTCTCAAGCTGGTCCGCAAATGCCTGTAGCATGGTCTTTAGTGTAGAGTTTAACCTTTCCACAAGACCATCAGTCTGGGAGTGGTAGGGTGTGATTTTTAGGTGTTTAACCCAGCAACGCCTCAAATGATAAGCCAGCAGGTCTGACATGAAATTGGCTCCACTGTTGGTCATTATTTCTCTTGGGGAAACCTACCCTTCCAAAAATCTATAACGTAGCATTTGCCATGTCCTCAGGGTATCTGGTAGCGTAATCTACTACCACCAGGATATAAATCTTCCCTGTAAAACTTTGGGTACTCTGAGGCCCCACAATATCCATACCTACCCTCTGAAATGTCTCCTCAATCACAAGCAAAAGGTATCAAAGGAGCCTTGACCTTGTCTCCTGCCTTGCCTAACTTTTGACACTGCTTACAGGGCCTGCAGTACCCTGTTGCATATCTTGCAATCCCAGGCCAATAAAAGTTCTGCAGAATGCATCTCTTGGAATGCTCTATGTCCTTATGTCCTGCAGAAGGATTGCCATGGGCTGTGGCTTGATGTGCCAGACAGTAGGCTCTGGGCACTACCATCTGCTGTATTACCTCACCCTCTAGCCCTCCCTCAAGAGTCCATTCTCTGTACAGTAACCCTTTGTTCCAATATGCAGACTCCCTTTTTCCCTGAGAATCAGGTGCCTCCTTGGCTATCTCCCTCAAGCTTTGTAATTTAGGGTCCGAAAGCTAACCCTCTCTCAATTCTACCTTTGTGATCCTTCCCAGCTCCCTTTCCACCATAAGCCCGGTCTGTTATGATAGTGGTGCCTCACTGTCAGCCTGGGTACTATCACTTGCCTCTGTCCCGGAGGTCACCCTGTCCATGGGAAGATCAGTACCTAACTTTCATGCTCACTGCTACAGGGTAGCTCCTTCCCAAAAATCGCCTCCTACTTGCTGGCTCCTATACCTTTCCCTATACCTTTTGTTCCCCACCTTGCCTTAGTGGACTTTTGATATGCTATATGGCCCCTCTGGTTACATTTAAAACTTCTTACCCTTGGTCTTAGGTGTGTCGCTGAACCTAGTGGCTTCCCCTGTTAGTGGTGTACTCTGGGGTGGTTTAGGCTGCCCATCATGGGTTCCCCTGTAACAATGTGTAGCTCTGGGTATCCCCTTCTTGTGCAGTGCTGCTGTGATTCCTAAGTGGAGATCCCCTTTTCTTCCCAGCTAATATGCAGAGTTGCACTCGTGGTCTGCCGACCAGATTCTGATGACCTCAGGCAATGTCCTAAGGGCTTGTTCCCTCACCAAAAGTTTGCCAGCCCTTCAAAAGTGGTAACCCGACATCCACTTACCCACCTATGAAATTAAGTGCTTAACTTCACAATATAATCACATACTTGCGAAAGGTTAGAGGATGACATCACCTCTGGTCACCTGACTCTGGTACAATACACACCCAAAGCTTTGCTAACATCTGTGGCAGCATCTGAAAGCTCTAAGACAGTTTCAAATAACCACCAAACATACACCACTGGAAAGCAGTGTTCTTGGACAAATGGAAATACTTGAATAAGTGTAAAAATCTTCTTTAACGCACAGTCGAGTACAGAAATGTTTTCATCATACTTAATTTTCTTTTAATCTGATGAAGTCTAACTTCCCCTTGCCTTTTATACTTCCTGTGGATGTCACTAACCAATCAAGTAAAATTCTTCATTAAACTCTGTTAATATACAAAGTTAAACTTCACATAACCCTGTGTAATATACCAACTTAATTTTCAACATAATCAGAAAATGCATGTACAAAATTTTAATGAAAGTTAAAATACATTACTATACAAAAAAATTTTATGCAGAAAACATTGTGAAAACACTTGCATTCTTAAGACTCGCACTCATGCCCTCTCTAGACAGCCTCTGTAGCATAGTAATAGTTCTTGTAAGTTGGGAACTTTCAAACACCCTTACAGTTTTGCAGCTCTTAGTTTTAAGACAGGGGCTATATTAATGTGTCCATTAAGGCCAGGGAAGCAATTGACTTCTAGTTTAACTTGCCAAAAAAGTTCTATACTCCAGTTTGGCTTCCCATGCCCACCCCTTAGATTTATAGGGACTTTTTCCAAAAAAACATTATTTTGCCTGAATACAGTTTTTAGCGTGTTTGTATAGGGCGTTGGTTTCCTTCTTAATACTAATATCGCTATGATGCTCATAGATACGGTTCCTTAACCTTCTTTCCGTCTTCCAATATAGAATTCACAGCAGGAATTACATACTGAAATATATATAACCTCTGTAGTGTTGCAATTATAAAAGGAATCAACCGTAATCACCATATTCCTGCTTGAAATGTTAATATTCCCCTCATTCAGAATGTGAACACATTGGGAACATCTGCATTTAAAGGTTCCTGTCCTAGTGGTTGCTTTCCCTGTCCCTGTGTTTGAAGGTTCATGCAAAACTGTAAGGGTGTTGTAAGTTCCCAGCTTTTAAGAACTATTACTATGTTAGAGGTTGTCCGCTAAAGGGGGCATGAGTGCAAGTCTGAAGACTGAAAGTGTTTTCACACATTGTTTTTTACATAGTTTTTTTTTTTTGTATCGTAATGTATTTTAACTGTTTTATTTTATTTATTTTATTTTACATTTGTTGACCGGGCTAGTCCAACTGGATATATTTCCATTTTCAGCAGAGGCCCGGGGAGAAAAGCTCCACATTTAAACAAAAGGAAATACATTTTAAGCACAAATATCATAATACACATTATTACCTATTTCTAAAACAAGAATAGTAAGAGTAAGAGCAAGGCAAGAGAAATGAAAGAAAGTTGTCAAAAGAAAGAAGAGGAAGTTGACTTTCTAGGGAATAAGTAACATTGTGATGAACATACTAACATGTTTTAATACCAAGAAGAGAGATTAAAGATCAAAGAGAGAGAAGCAGCAAAAAATGAGAGCAAAAATAGACAAATACTTGTTTGAAGGAGATTTGTAGCCATAAGGAGGAAAGATGAAGAGGAGGAGTTTAAAGAGGTAGAGATAGAAAGATAGAGAGGAAGCAGGATGGAGAGAAAAGTAGGGAGAGAAAGATGGATTAGATGAAGCAAATTACTTTAGTCAGGATTAGAGCAGGGACACATCCAGTGGCTTTTAAGGTAAATTCTGAGTTTTTGTTTAAACAGAACAGTAGATGCAATGGAAGTAAGTTCAGTAGGCAGTTGATTCCAGTGTTTTCCAATAGTATTAGAGAAAGGGGAATCACCTGCTAGGTTATTGGATTTGGTTAAGGTAACTAGCAGCTTACTTGATGAACGGAGGGAGTTCAGATTAGAGTAGGGGGTTATGAGGTTGGAGAGTATAGGTGTGTTGTGAGCTTGGTAGAATGCTCTTTGGACAAACGTCAGTTGGGACTGAAGCAACATGTTTGACAATTCAAGCCAGTTAAGTTGCTGCAGATTCAGACAGTGGTGAGCTCTGAGGGGTTTACCAGTGACAAATCTAGCTATATTATTGTACGTGGACTATAATTTTGAGAGATTATTTTTCTTAAGGTTAGTATAGATTGGTGAGGCGTAGAGAAGAGTCGAGATAAGATGAGAGTGGGCAAGAGTAGCTTTGGCTTGGGAAGTTAAGAAAGTTTTAATTCTATAGAGAGAGCCGAATTTCCTGTTTACAGATTTAATGGTATTGTTGATATGACAATCAAAGGTAAGGTTGTTGTCAATCGTGACACCTAGCAGTTTGGTATTGGGGTCAGGTGATATCATGGTTCCATTGTTAGATAGGATAGTAAAGTCTAATGTAGGGGATCTGGTAGTGGGCTTAAAGAGTAGGAGTTTGGTTTTTTTAGCGTTTAGGAGTAGGCAGCGTTTTGAGAACCAAGTTTCAACTTTAGAGAAAACAGCTTGAGTAATAGTTTGAAGTTCAGAGATGGATTTAGCAGAGCAAATTAATGTGGAATCATCAGCATATTGTATACAAGTAGCCTGGGGAATAGCTGTTTGTAAGTCATTTATAAAGAGGGAGAAAAGAAGTGGTCCAAGAATAGAGCCTTGGGGGACGCCAAGTGAAATTGGGAGAAGGGATGAGAGTTTATTATCCCAGAGAACGGCTTGTTTCCTGTTTGTAAGATAGGAACAAAACCAGTGGATAGCCTTAGATTCTAAGGAGAGAGATTCAAGAATTTTTAAGAGAATAGAGTGGTTGACCATATCAAAGGCTTTAGATAGGTCAATGAAGAGAGCTGAAGACAGGGTGTTATTATTTCGGTTCTTGTTAATAAGGTCTGTAAAGGTGAGGAGAGTGGTGGTTGTGCTATGAAAAGGCCTAAAGCCATGTTGACAGGGAGTGAGAATGTTGTTTTTTATTAGGTGGTCCATTAACTGATAATGGACACATTTTTCCATGATTTTTGCTAGTGGGGACAAGAGAGCAATGGGCCTATAATTAGAGTATTCATAGGAGTTACCTCCTTTGTGTAAGGGTATGATGTGAGAGATTTTCCAGATGTCAGGTATGGATTCTTCATTTATGGTTCTGTTAATGAGAATAGATATGGGGTAGGCAATTTCCGAGGCTGCTTTTTGAAGGAATTCAGATGGGAGTTGGTCCGCTGAGGGGGTGCATGGTTTGAGTTTGTGAATACATTTTTGTATAATGGCAGTGGAGATGGGTTGTAGCCTAAAGGTTGGTAGTTTGGAGGTGGCGGGGTCGGGGATACTAGTGTTGTCACTAGAGAGGTGCGAGGCCAAAGAGTTAATGGTATCAATAAAGAAAGAATAAAGAAAGAATAAAAGAGTTGAAAGTGTTGGCAGTATCAAGGGTGGAATTCTTTTCAGATCCGGTAGGGGACGGAGTGGTAGTCTGTCCAGGGTGTAGAAGCCTGTTAAGGGTTGACCAGAATTTTTGAGGGTTATTGTGGTTAGCTTGTTGGATATTACTATAATAACTTCTTTTATCAGAGAAAATAGCTTTTTTGGTACAGTTTCTTAGATGTCTAAAGGTCTGCTGGTCTACACTAGATTTGCTAGCTCGCCATTTTTTCCATGCTTTGTTTCTAAGTAACATTTTTTGTCTTGTATCTTTAGATAGCCAGGGGGCAGGTTTTGATTTAATTCGGATGGAGCGTGATGGTGCATGATTATCTAGAATAGTTAGGAAAGTGGTGTTGAAGTAAAGCACAGCTTCTTCAAGGGGAAGTGTCTTTAGTGGGTTCCAATTGCAGGCCTTTAGTTCAGTTCTAAATTGAGTAGGGTTGAAACATTTGAGATTGCGTAAGGTCCTATAGATAGGTGTATTGTTAGAGGCATTTCTTTGCCTAATAATAAAGGTTAGATTGTGATCACTAAAGTCATCAGGTACTGTTCCAGACTGATATTTAAGTTGAGGTTTGTTAATAAGTATCCAATCTAGAGTACTTTCTTTGTTAGATTTATTAATCCTAGTAGAGGTGTTTATTATTTGACTAAAGCCATAGAGGTTGATATGGGAAGCTGGGTTATTAGTAGTTAGAGGACCAGTCCAGATTGAGGTCACCAAGAATTATGGTTTCTTGTGGATAGGAGGTGATGAGCCAACTAAGGATATTTTCTATAGTAGTGGAATTATTTCCAGGAGGTAGATATATACAGATAATATAGATGGACTTTTTAGGGTTTAGTTGCAGCTTCGAGTTGAGAAGTTCAGTCTTATTACTGTCTGGTTATCATAGGGTATTAATGTTACACTAAGTTCTGTTTTGAATAGAATTGCAACTCCTCCGCCTTTTTTAGTTTTGCGGTCAAGTCTTAGGATGTTATAACCTGGAGGTAGGATTACATTATCTTTAGTAAAGGGTTTCAACCAGGTTTCAGTTAAACAGAGAATATCAAAGGAGTGATGTTGAAGAAGGGAGTGGAGATGGGTGATTTTGTTATTGACACTTCGTATATTAAGGTGACCTATGAGTAGAGTATTTGGATTAGAGGTTGGTAGAGGTAGGGAAGAGTTTAGTAAAGTGGTTGCCTCATCAGATGAAGTGGTTAAGGGCCCTGGGTTGGGGTGGATGTCCCCACATTTTATACATGAATTTTTATGATTGTATTGAAAATAAGTTGCTATATTGCACAGGGTGTTTGTCTTTGTTAATGGAGTTTAATGAAGTATTTTGCTTGATTGGTTAGTGACAACCACAGGAAGTATAAAAGATGGGGGAAGTTAATTTTATTTTAATCTGATTAAGTCTAAGAGCGACGAAAATGTTTGTGTTTGACTGTATTCATTAAAGAAGTTTTTTCCATTTATTCAAGTATTTCCATTTGTCCAAGGACTCTGCTTTCCAGTGGTGTATATTTGGTGGTTACTAGTGAATTTTACACCATTTCCTCTTTTTTTGCTGCACAGTTTCAAAGTTTCCACCCTTCCTGGGTTCTCTGATAAACATGCACATTTGATTCAAGTAAGCAGAAACAGACCGTAAAACAAAACCAATAAACTGAAAAATGGTCATGTCAGCAGACAGAAGTGGATGTCCAAAAATAGTTTATTCACCAAAAATCACAAGTGCTTTCACCCTAACTCAATTGTAGGGCTTTATCAAGTGTGTAAACAATAAAACTACTAGTTGGTCACTTAAAATCTCCATTCAAAAAAGGCACCAAAAATGAACCATTTTCACTTAAATTTAAAGTGAAGCATACACATTAAAAATCTACATTTTGTTAAAATTAATGCAATCCCATCATAGTGCTACCCATAATAAACATAAATGGGTTCTGCAACTAAATATTTCACAATCTTTAAAAACCAACCAAAAAAATGAGAAAACAAATGAAAAAACAAAACTGGTCCCTTGAGCCCAACGCACGAACAAGTCCGACCAAAACCAATAAGATTGATTTAACGCAATTTTTATTTCCTTTAAAAACAAAAGCGTTTTTGCCACCAGAAATACAGTAGCTTCCTCAGAATACTATTTGAAAAAGCGCGCCAAGTATTTTAAAACCTTTAAATACTAAACGTATGACGTATTCACATCATAATCTATTCTCAACAATAGAAAAAAGGCACACTTAAACAAGTAGTCCACTACTAAAATTATTTAAAAACAATAAACTTGAAAGGTACAAAAAAATAATGCAGTTTGTAACTTAACAATGCATTAATAAAAATTATTACTCCCAAAGAAGCAGAATCTTATAGGAAAATAAGATACCCTATACCTTTGATTGACGAGCTCATTGAGGAAGTAACTCAGAAGAGACAGGTTTGTTTTTACACACCACTCCTTAAACAGGAGATTACTGATGGTGCAGTATTCCATTCAGAAAGTTATCTCACCTGATTCTGTCTTAGATGGAAGTGTGATTTCTGTTTTGCCCAGGACAGAACAGGGACGTAATTTTAATTTAAGTTTTATCACCACTTTAATAAAAACTTGAGGCAAATTTGGGAGATTATTTTTAAGAATTGGCACTTTATTTCTTCCCATTCTTTCCTATTGGAGAAACTTGGTCCTAGACCCTTTGTTATTTATAAAAGGGATAGAAACTTGAAGGAACTCCTACAAAGGAATAATGCTAGTTTTACGTTTGCTAAAACAAAGGGTACTTTTACATGTGGTGCCTGTAATTGGTGCCACATGTTAAGAACAGGAGTTCTTTCATTATTAGGAAAATAATATATCAGATTAATCATAGAATTAATTGTCAGACCAAATCTGTGGTTTATTTGGCAATCTGTGATTGCTGTGGTGCATATTATGTTGGTAAGACGGACCGCAAGTTGCGTGAACGTATTTACCAACATGTTTATGCCATTAGAAAGAATAATAGTGATAACTCCTTAGCTAAGCACATTTCTTCTTTTCCAGGGCATAGTTTTCATTTCATGGCAATAGACCATATCCCCCCTAGTATCAGGGGTGGGCCTTCTTCATTATTACTGGAGAATAGGGAAATTGAATGGCAATTAAGGTTAGATGCCTTTTCTTACCCAGGGCTTAATGAGAACTGTAACATCTCTTGCATTTTGAAACTGAAAAGTTATTTAAGATGATTACTCCATTTTTGCTATTTTATGTCCCTTTAGTTAAGTTTTCTGGAAGCATACACACATTTTTTATATAGTTCTAAGCATTTTTTGTTTTTTAGACTTATGTAATTTATAAGTGGGTATGGTTATTTGTAAGTCTAATATATTCCTAAAAATTTAAATAGAATTAATACTTTTTAAATTGTAGTTTATTTATATGAAGTATATTTCATTCAATGTATTCTTAGTTTTTTTATTTTAATACATAAGGATGTATATGAAGTACATATCAAATAACATTTTTATATATATATACATATATTTTTTTTAATTTGTCTAGCTCACGATTGAATTTATAGGTAATTTTCCTATAAGATTCTGCTTCTTTGGGAGTAATAATTTTTATTAATGCATTGTTAGGTACAAACTGCATTATGTTTTTTTTGTACCTTTCAAGTTTATTGTTTTTAAATAATTCTAGTAGTGGACTAGTTTAAGTGTGCCTTTTTTCTATTGTTGAGAATAGATTATGATGCGAATACGTCATACGTTTAGTATTTAAAGGTTTTAAAATACTTGGCGCGCTTTTTCAAATAGTATTCTGGGAAGCTATTGTATGACTGGTGGCAAACACTTTTGTTTTTAAAGGAAATAAAAATTGCGTTAAATCAATCTTATTGGTTTTGGTTGGACTTGTTCATGTGTTGGGCTCAAGGGACGAGTTTTCTCAATCTTTAAAAACCAACAGTTTCATGTTAAAAACACAGCTTATGAATCCCATACTTAAAATATGCATTTAAATTGTTCAGAATCCAAAGTGATAAATATATAGTAGTCTAAATGTAACATTGTTAAATCTCTCAATTTTATTCTTATTGTAAATTCTCAGCCGTTTTTATTAAATACTTCTTAATGGAAATAGTCATTTAGTCCTGGGGGGGTGGGTGGCATTCAACCTTAGTTTGCCAGTAGGTTTCCCTACAACATAGCAAATTCTCCCAATCTCCCCCTTTGGGATCTATTAACACCTGTTCCAGAATTCCAAAATGGAAACCAGTGTGTTTAGGCTCTGTTAATAAGTGCTTACTTAACACATTGTTTTCTAATATTGTATAAATGCTCGTATATACGTTTGTTTAATGCCCCCTCTACGTAGGGCCAAATACACAATACCTTTAGTTTAACAATTACCCTTCCTGAAGTAAATCTTACTGTTACCATACATTTCTAGTGTAATGGGTGCTTCATCTAAAATGAATTTACAGTACCCACACCTTCCACACCTACTAGTCCCCTTGTATGGGGGAATTGAATTCATGTAATTATTTCTTTCAAAAACTTTCTTCAAATTTGTTCCTGTTTTAAAAACAAAATTAGGTTCAGTACCCACTTTGTGTACTATGTCCCGGTTATATTTTAACATCTAAAACCTTAACTTCCCTGGTTATATTACTATGTTGTAAAATCAAAGCCCTTTTAAAAGCTTGTTCACCAACTACAGTGTCACCTGTAGTTTCCAAAGTTTTCCCCAAAATAGGGGTATATTTTGTACCACGTTTATTTACTATTTCTTCCGACACTTCCTGTACTAACCAATCAAGGTAGCCTCTTGACCTAAATAAATCTGAAATTCTATTTCTTCCAAAAAATCATCCCACTCTGAGGTCATTCTGGCTGCTCTGACCATTTGTCCCTTTACAATACTCCTTTTTTGTTTCCAAGGGTGGTCACTTGTGTAAGGAAGGTAGGAATTGCTGAACGCATTCTAGACTTCAATCCCCCATTAACTCTGTCTAATCTAACATCCAGGTAGTCAATCCCATTCTGATCGAATTCGAATGTGAATTTTTTAAACAATCTGTAGTTGAGTTCAAAAATTCAAGAAAGTCTGAAATAATTTGCATGGGCCCCTTCCAGATGATAAACAAATCATCCAGAAAACACCGGTATAACTTAATATTTTTCCACATTTGATTAGTTATAATGTACATGCGTACATTCTTTCTGTCCAGTGGGAGGACCTACTGTTGATGCATTTTTAACACTTGTAACTATACAAATGTATTTTTAACTCAAACATCTGTGCAAACCAGTGTGGAAGTAAAATACCATTATTTTCTTTACGAAACTCTAGCTAGCAGCTAGCTATGCATATGTATACATGTACTGCTCTACTCTCCCTGGCAGAGATGGCACAACCACATAACATCAAATCTGGCCATGTCTGTTTTTTGAGAGATTTCTCAGTCTTAGTCCTTTCACATTTCCTATTGAGCTCATGATTGTAGCTTTCACTTTTAGTTCTGTCTATAGCTAAGGAGAGGCTGTGGAGCTCTGGTGGTCAGGTAACCAACCCCCCCCCCCCCCTAGGTAGTGGCTCATTTTCTCTTAATATGTGCTCTGGACATGTCTTTTAGTTCTTCTCAGCTTCTCTTGAAGTCAGAGGAAACAGGAGCTGCTTGGGAATTCTTCATTTGTATTTAAGTGGGAGAAGATGTTCATCGTGCATACAGCTGCAGTCATAACAGATGGGTTATCCTGCCGTCAGGTGGGTCCTCGGTCGGCCGAATTCCAAAGTCTAGGTCCGGCGTTGCTTCTTCCCTGATGTCAGTGCGGCAGGGGTATAAGAGCCAGCCGACACTATCTTAAGTCTTTCTTGCCGTGCGGTGCCAGAAGCAGTTCGCAAGTGCCGGTCGGCCAGCTCCTGAGATTTACGAAAATATTTCAGCCGACGTCTTCTTGAAAGCTAAGTACCCCTTTGGGGAAACTTTTCTTGCCTCAGACCGATGTCAAAATTGCATTTCATGTGGGGAAACAAATACCGCACAAGGATTTTCATTCTTTCTGTATTCCTTGCTTAGGCCCAGACCACGACGTCTCGGCCTGCCGTTTTTGTGCTAGATTCAACAAACGCACTATTAAGCATCGGGCGGAGTTCGCCCATCACTATTTTTGTAAAAAATTTAATTCTGTTATGTCGTCTGATACTCCGACTCCAGTT
Source organism: Protopterus annectens (assembly GCF_019279795.1). Lineage (NCBI taxonomy): Eukaryota > Metazoa > Chordata > Ceratodontiformes > Protopteridae > Protopterus > Protopterus annectens. The sequence continues at coordinate 265,891,591 of NC_056743.1, forward strand.
TTGGGTAAAAGACGCAAGGATAAGGACCGACATATGAGGTCCGCGACTTCTACTGACACCACGCTAAGGCTGACTACCGGTTCTCAGCGAGGCGCCTACGTAGCCCCTGACTGCTGATGACACTTCTTTACCGGTGTCTTCTGTGCCCGAGGTCGCAGGCTCCTCGGCCCCCACTCCGACTACAGATACTGATGCCACTTTTGGCGGGGAAACCCAGAGTTTAGACAGGCCTGCCATTTCTCAAGGTGTCTTCCTACCTTTCTATTAAGGCTTTCACCAAATTTAAAGCAGCCATGAAAACTAAAAAACAAGGACCACAGACCCCCTTCTCAAGGTCCCATGTCTAAAAAAACAGATGCTCAAAATGGCTGAGGATTTGATTACTCTTATCAGGGGTTCTCAACCCCCCTCGGACAAAAAGCCCAGATTAGAGGAAGACTACCCTTCCTCAGATCAAGCCTCTATTACCTCTGAACATTCTGAGGACCAATATTCCTTTTGAAGACTCTGATGCAGAGGAGTCTATTCTCTTGGTCCCCCCCCCCCCCGAGGGCTATTCTTTTGTGGAAACCCTACATACTTTGAGGGAACACTTTCACTGGGAAGGCCAAGATTACTCAGAGTCCAAGAAAAAGCTCAGGGATTTTCTCTTGCTCCCCCAGCATAGGCCCCTGGCTATCCCTCCTGTCTTAGATATATTAGATTGTGTGCACAGAAGCCAGCCTCAACCCAGATTCTTTACCTCCGGCTCCTGCTAAACCTGACCGGTATTACCGGGTTCCAGATTCACACCAGTTCCTATACAAAAGCCATACTGCTGACCCAGAAACTATTTCACAGGGCCCCAAAAACCCATTACCTTCAGAGAGAGATTCCAGAGCTTTAGAAAGGTGGGGGAAAAAGGTGTATACCTTGGCCACTTTAACCATGAGGGCATTAAATTGTCAGTTCCATATGTTAAAGTATCAACAGTTTTTATTATCTGAATTGAAAAGCAAAATGACAACCCGAGCAACCAGATTTAAGAGTTGCAGGATTTGTTGCATAGTGCAGAGCAAGTGGGTAAACATATCTTGCAGTGTGGTTTTGATGCTTTAGAGGCCTCATGTAGAGCTGCTGTTACTGGGTCTGTCATATGTAGACATGCTTGGCTCAAAGAACAAGCCTTACCAAATCATGTCAATTCTAAATTACTAGATGCACCTCTTAAAATATATGTATTGTTTGGTGTTAAAACTGAGGAGGTACTAAAGAAAATGGAGGAAAAGGCGAGATCAATGTAAACAGTGAAAGATTTCCTGCAGGTACAACCTCCACGTTTCAGCAGAAAATGGCCTTCAAAAAATTGGTCCTTTCCAGCCACGGACAGACCTCTGAGGCAGATACAGGCGCCCGAGAGGTAGAGGGCAATCTCAAGGATCATTCAGAGCCAGGCAATGGCAAGCACCAACCCCAAGAGGTGGAGAAGATGGATCACAGTCATTCAGAAAGCAGACACAATGACTTTCCCCTTTGCCTGCCAAGCAAAGCTTTAATGGCAGCACCTTTAGGTGGAAAACTGGCATTATTCTCAAAAAATTGGCATAGACAGAGGGTACAGATTCCACTTCCACACCCTTCCAAAAATGAAGAGGCATGCCAAACCTGCCACAAAATCAAAGGGCAGAGGCACAAAAACAAATTTCAGCTCTCATGGACATGAAAGCTATTCAAGAGGTGCCTGCAAAAGAACAAGGTCAAGGGTTTTATTCCAGACTATTCCTGGTACCAAGGAAGGACAAAGATTGGAGACCTATTTTAGATCTATCCATCCTAAACACATATTTACAGGTACCAAAATTCAAGATGCTCACATTACAGCAGCTTCTTCCCATGCTGGGCAAGGAGTCTTGGCTGGTAACATTGGACCTCAAGCAGGCATACCTGCATGTCCCTATCAGACAAGATTGCAGAAGATACCTCAGATTTCTTGCAGGTTCAACCCATTATCAATTCTCTGCATTGCCCTTTGGCTTATCTACTGCGCCCAGAGTGTTTTAGCAATGCCTGGCATCAGTAATTGCCTTCTGCAGACTTCAAGGAATACAAATCTACCCATATCTGGACGACTGCCTGATCCAAGCGGACAGCAAGGACATACTTCTGAAACACCTGGCGTTTGTAATAAGACTGTTTAACTTTCTGGGATACACAGTCAACAAAAAGAAATCAAAACTAATACCCTCTCAAACAATAATTTTCCTGGGTGCCAGCTTGAATACAAACACCCAGATGGCTTACCTCACGCCAGACAAACAAGGGCAGCTATCTCAATACTTCAGCAAAATGGCAACCTTCACCAGGCTGACTGCAAGGAAAGTCCTGCCGGCTCTGGGATTCATGGCATCTTGCATCCTGCTGATCCTATGTGCAAAGCTACATATGAGGAAACTTCAATGGTACCTAAAAAAACCTATGGTCTCAACACAGCCACAGTTTGGAAACAATTATACCACTCATTCCATGTCTTCAAAAGGAATTTCTGTGGTGGGCTCAAGCATGCCAAAGAAACAAAGGTCTCATTTTCTGCATACCTCAAGCAAATCAAATCATCACAACAGACTCCTCTGACTACGCCTGGGGGGCACACATGAAAGATCAGTGCATTCAGGGAAAATGGTCCCAAAAAGAGAAGCACCTACACATCAACCAAAAGGAAATGCTAGCAGTGCAAAATGCTATTATGGCCTTCAAAGACCTTCTGCATCCAGGCCAGCTATTGATAAGGACAGACAACGCCACAGTGATGTGGTACATAAACAAACAGGGGGGAACTCATTCATACCCCCTGTGCAGACTAGCCATGACCCTTTGGAACACAGCTCTGGAATTGCAAATCCAACTTCAGGCACAATTCCTGCCAGGGAAGGAAAACACTCTGGCAGACAGCCTAAGCAGAAATATGACAGATCCACACGAATGGAAGTTGCATCCTCAAGTTTTCGCAAAGATAACTCGGGCATGAGGACAGCCAGACATAGATCCCTTTGCTGCCCACAAATTACCAACTGGAAAAATTTTGCTCAAGGACCTATCATCCACAGGCCTGGAAAGTGGACGCACACTCCTTCATTTGGACAACATTGACAGTCTATGCCTTTCCCTCTGCTGCCCTAAGTTCTACTAAAAGCCAGAGCAGAGAGGCCGAAAATGATTCTCATTGCTCCAGACTGGCCAAGACAACACTGGTATCCACTCCTGAAGAGCCTGACGCATTCCCCACCATGGATCCTACCTCTAGTGCCTCTTCTGTTGTACCAGCACAACTTCAAAACTATTTACAGCCAGCTCAAAACCCTAAATCTAGCCGCATGGAGAATCCCTTGATTTCACAACAGACCCTCCTCTCCAAGGAGGTGCAGGATGTCATCTTGGATGCCAGAAGACCTTCTACTAGAAAAGTCTACTCCACCAGATGGAAGCTGTTTTGTGCCTGGAATCAGAAAAAGGGCCAGAATCCTTGGGTAATAAATATACCTCAAATATTACAGTACCTAGCTGAGATGTTAAACAGTGGACTTTCCTTCTCCTCCATCAAAATCCATGCTTCAGCCGTTTCTGCACATTACAACACAGATCCTCCTTTATTCTCTCATCCTCTCTTAAGACAGTTCCTCAGTGGGGCTAAGAATATAAAACCCCCAAGGAAACCACCAGTCCCTGCTTGGGACCTCAACTTCATATTGGAAAAACTGACCCTTCCTCCATTTGAGCCAGCTGCTTCAACAGAACTACAATACTTGTCATGGAAAACAGCCTTCCTTCTGGCGATCACCTCAGCACGCAGAGTTTCGGAACTACAGGCCCTCATGGCTGTGCAACCTTTCATCATTTTCCATCAGGACAGAGTTTCCTTACGAATCAACCCTACCTTTATGCCAAAGGTAGTATCCAGTGTAGCCTTGAATCAGACTATCCACTTAACTACCTTTTACCCTAACCCACAAAACAAGGGGGAAAGACTACTGCATTCCTTGGACATTCACAGACAACTGCGTTATTATTTGGACGGGACAAAGCCATTCAGGAAATCCGAGCAACTCTGTGTCCTATGCTACAGGTGCTCAAGGAACTGCCATCTCCAAACAGGCAGTCTCAAAATGGATAGCCCACTGCATACGCTTTTGTTTCTCATTTCATGGAAAAGCTGTGCCTTCAAGCATCAGGTCCCACTCCACAAGGGCCACAGCTACCTCTGCAGCTTTCCTCAGGGGGGTTCCTACCAAGGACATTTTGGAAGCAGCCACTTGGAGTTCAGTGCACACTTTCTCCAAACACCATCACCTTCCACTTTACTCAAAATCTAGAGCAGGATTTGCCACAGCTGTCTTGCAGGGCATTCTTGCTCCTCCTAGTTCCACTTAGTGTTTGCCACCCCTACTTAGCTTTGGGATTCTACCCATCTGTTATGACTGCAGCTGTATGCACAATGAACATAGTACAGTTTTGTACCTACCATAAATGTAGATGTTAGAGTGCTCATACAGCTGCAGTGCAGGTCCCCCCCCCTCCATCCCCTCTTAGGACAGGCCTTACGACAAACACCTTCTCGGGGTAATCTTTTAGGTGTATTTGCTTGCAACTACTGTTTTATGATTATTCTATATTGCATGATTACCTAAGTTTGTTTTGCCTTCCTTCTGGGAGCACCTGCCATCTGGGGCAAGAAAAACTGAAGAAGATGGCGTCTGCTGGTTCTCTTACACCCCTGCCGCTCTGATATCAGGGAAGAAGCGAAGACAACCGACGCCAGACCTAGACTTTGGAATTCGGCCTACCGAGGACCCGCCTGACGGCAGGATAACCCATTTGTTATGACTGCAGCTGTATGAGCACTCTAACATCTACATTTATGGTAGGTACAAAACTGTACTTTCACCTTGTTGGTTCCTCCTTGTATAGCTTCTTATGCTTGGCCAGGATGCCATGAATACCTGTAAGGCTTTCCACTACTCTCTGCTAATGTCCTGTCATTGCTGCATAGTGTAGGGTAGGATAGAGGCTCATCTCCCGCTGAGTAGGCAACTAGGCCTATTACTGAAACTCTGATCTAGATCATGATCCAGGTTTCCTTTCTTCACCACCACGGATCTATCCTGCACATTTCATCTTTGTTAGGACTTTTGTGCTGTGGATGATTCTGTAATTTATCAGATGGAAGCTGGATGTCGCAAAGCAAACTTTCTGATCTGAGGTCTCCTTTCTTCACCCTCACGATAGGGTCATTTTCCACAGACTTGGATTCAATCTGAAGCTCCTCCCTCATGTCCACAATGCCCTGCATCCACCCAACTACCTCAGATCTCATTTGCCACTTCAGTGAGTCAGATGCATATTCCAATTATCTCAAGTGTGGTTAGTTGTTTAGATAGTTTCTCCAAATTGCAAGTCCCCTTGGCTGAATTTTTCTTCCTCCCTCTCCTAGCATGTGTGGGTACAAGCTTGAGCATAATTCTTCTTTCCTATAACAAAACATAAAAATATTTTGTTAGTCACTGGTAATTGGTTTTACATTTTCTTGTTTAACTTTATAGTATTAGTAGTTTTTGCTTAGAGCTCTTAATTGTGCTTATTTAGCTCAGTAGTGTCTTTCCCCTCCATCTTTCCAGTCAGTTTTTTGGTGGGCTTTTTGTCATGTCTGACAAGACAGTTTCCGGGTTTAAGTGCTGCACTTCTTGTGGGCACAAAATCCCCAACCAGGATGCTCACAAAGAGTGCGTGTATTGCCTGGGTGCCAACTATTTACAAGTTGAGTGTTCCATCTGCACTGCCTTTAATCCTCTGGGTTTATCTAAAAGATGGAACAAACTCATTCTTTGGGGCCTTCTTCCTTCCTTGGCTGAGGCTTCAACCTGTACCTTGTCTTCTTCCTCATCCTTTTATTGAGGAGTAAAAAAAAAATCCATCCCTACCTTCCTGAGCCCAAGAAGACAGTGGATTAGATTCCTTCGGATCCACAGCAGTCTGCTCAGTGATTGGATCCCACCATCCGGATCCAGAGGAGATTATTTCTATTTCCCCTGCACCTTTGTTGGCTCCTACTTTGGATCCCTATCCCTTTGGATCAGAGGACCTCAGCAAAGTCTCCTGCCTTGTCCTTAAAATCTAAGCACTCCTGGCCCCACTTGTCAGCTTCTTCCAGGTTCTTGAGAAGTTTGTCTGAGGTGGACATGGACAGGATAGTGAGGATGTTACTTAAAACCCAGATCCAGATGGGGGGTAGTCTCCTCTCCATTCCCTGTCTGATCTGTGAGATACCCAGGTCACCCTATTTACCTATTTTAGTGTAGAGCATCCAACTATACCAACGATTTATGGTCTTCCAAAAGTGCACAAGGATACACGTAATCCCCCCCCTTCGACCCATTGCATTAAGAAGAGGTTGGCTCAGAGCCATATGTGTAGAAAAACAGCTAAGGGTTTGTGTTGAATAAGATAACTACTGTCCTTCATGAAAGCAAACCGTTTTTAGAACACCTTTATGACTGGGCTGAGAATCAACAAGCTGTAAATTTAAATGTGATTTTTGTTACTTTGGACTTAACTCTTTGTTTACGGTTATCCCCAATGATGAAGGGATTGAGAATGTCGGGCAGTTTATCAAGGAGAGCAATTTCAGCGATACCAAAATCAATATATGTGCTCTTCTAGACTTGATTCTAGAGAACAATGTTTTTTGTTTGAGTCCGTTCTTCAAAAAATGGGAGTTGCTATGGGCACGGTATGTGCCAACACATATGCCAATTTTCTGGCTCAATAGGAGAAAGAAATGGTGTATACCTCTGTCATGTACAAGCAGCACATTACGTTTTATAAACGTTTTGTGGATGATATCTTTCTTTGCTTGGCATGGTGATGAGACGCAATTGGGACACATTTATTAGGTTTCTTAACACCACTGGATACCTTTCCTTTTCCCTTAGTTACTCCAAAGAGGAACTCAACTTTCTAGATGTAGATATTCACAAAAATGTTTGACAACATCTCTAAAGGATACATTGGAAGGACTGTAAGAACAACAACATTCTTCACCGTTTCAGTATGGATCCTAGGCACATTACTAAGAATATAGTCAAGAACCAATTCTTACGCTGCAAGAGAATGCATACAGACAGGGAAGACTTAACAGATGCTTTGAGTCGTCTCACCACAGTGCATGTTGAGAGAGGATACAAGAGGGTTGATATTGATAGTGATAGTTGAAGTAGACCTACATGAAAGTCACAGAACCAAACCTTACTACTCAGATGAACACTTAATGAATGTACGCACAGTTAAGCAAGTCTCCTCATTACCTGTTAATAGGCTATGTCTAACTTTTTCTAATGATGTCTACAAGACATGTGACCTCATTAAGAAAAACTGGTCCATTCTTCTCACTGACCCAGAGATTAGTCTGGTTGTTCTGCACCCCGTTTTAGTTTTAAAAATAGCAAGAATTTGAAAAAGAAACTCTGCTATAAACGCAATAAAACATGTGACAGGTTTGCCTTACAACGTAGAGGGACTTTCCCCATGTAGAAACTGCTGAATATGCAATAACATTTGGTCCACCTGCATGATTTTACACCCTGTGCATCAGAAACTGTAGAGTCTCTATTTTATGCAGATTGTTCTACTAAAAACAAGTGTGTATTTTGCTAAGTGCAATCTTTGTAGTGCATTCTATATTGGTAAAACCAATAGAACTATAAAGGAAAGGGTGACTGAACATCTTGATATCCGAAACCGCAAACTTACTAATGCATTAGCTAAGCATGTCTGTGGTGATCAGCACAATTTTAAATTCTTGGTCTTGCAAAAAATGAATGTTAGCCTTAGAGAAGGTGATATTAACAATGAAACTGAATATGCTGAACTAAGGTGGATAGTGGACTTTAAGGCATACTTACCACCTTGTCTTAACAGTACTGTATCTTTAAAACCCCTCTTGAAAAGGAGGGTTGCATCACTGATTTTTAAAGAATTTTTATTGGTTATTGGTTTTATTTAAACCTTGTGTGCTAATTTATTTCTGTATTAAGGTCCGAAAAGAGGATTGCCTCGAAAGGACTTACTTAAATCTGTGTTTTGTAATAAATTTCAAGTATTTTAATTTCCAGCCTACAAGTCTTTCTATCTACATTTATACATATATTTTTGGGATATTGGCTCCAACATCTCCAGTCTCTACCCCTACATACTTTTTCTTCCTGCCACAAGTCTTCTCGTCCAAATGGCTTCCAAGATTTCCCTGCTCAGGAGGGATCCCCCTCTTCTGATACTTCCCAGAATACCCTGCTAAGGAAGTTTCCCGGAAGTAGACGTGTAAAAGGAGGCATCTAGACTCCTCCCTGGAGTCCTTGACAGAGGATGCTGACTTCAGTGAAGGGGAAGGATCCTCCCGATCCCCACCTGAAGATGGATCCTTCTGAGACTTTTTAGAACTCCTGAAGCAGAAAGGTGGGTGGTCTGCCCATCCTTCCTCTGAGAAGTCTGTTCTCTCAGACATTTGGGATGGACCCATCTTATGTCCTGGGTGACACCCCCCCCGGCAGATGTCCTAGTGGACGTAATATCTTGCTGGGTGTGGAGGGGCCTGGCCACAGTCAAGCCTTTACCCAATGGCCCGATAGGTTTTTAGTGCACCCTGCAGGCTGGAAACACGAGTCAGGGCCCTGTAGCTGATGCTTTCGTGATGGCGGTAGCCACCAAGAAAGTGATGGCAGAAGAAACTGCAAATGTCCAGCCACCAGAGTCCAGAGCGTTGGTCAGAATTGGGAAGCGTGTTTATGCCTCGGCAACTTTTGCACTCAAGTCGTTAAATTATCTAACACATTTCACTCTGCTCCAGAGGGACCTGATCAAAGAACTGTCAGCTTCGTTGTCAATGGCCGCGGAATAATTTAAGATAGTTTCTCCGAAGCTGTTGCCAACTCCTCGATGAGGTTAATCTCTCATACCATGGAGGGCACCTTGTGAGCAGCTGGTTCAGAACTTAGAGGCATGCCTGGATGAGGCTGTGTGATATTGTGGAACCATTTAAGGCTTCTCCCTTTTTGGGCCATCTGTTAGAGACGCACTTGCCCACAGCGAAAAGGACAGTAAGACACTTTCTGCTGTTGGAATAAAGTCTTCTACCCTCCCAGAGGTCCTTCTCCAGGAAACAGCATGGGGATAAGAAAATGTGGTTCTGCAAGTCCCAAGGGCCTTTCGAGGACCCACTCTGAGAACCCTCTTCCATAGGCAGAGGAGGGAGGGTTTGATTGTAGATGTAGCCCCAGAGGCAGATGGCGGGGTCTGCAGAACCAGGGCTTTATGGAACTCCCTCCCAGTAAGTCCTACCTGCACTCCTGAAGCACTGCCTGACTGTCCATCTCTGGAGGCAGTTGTGAGATAATTAGCTTTGCACCCTGAAGCCTGGAACCAATGGACTCAAAACTGTTTGGCGCTAAGCGCGATATCTAGAGGTTATTATATTCCCTTTTCCCTTCCATCTCAGAAATCCAAAAGCCTTTCTGACTTGCCACCCTGTCAATGGGAGTAGGTAGCTCAGGAAATTCAACAGCTGTTGCAAAAGTCATCCAGGAGGTCCCAGCTGAACAGAGGATTCGGAACAAACTGCTGCTTCTTTTTAGTGTGGAAAAAGACAGGGGACCCAAGACCTATTTTGGATCTCTGCAAGCTAAATGAATACGTAAAGAAGCCAAGTTTCTGAATGGTTACAATTCAGTCCATTCTGCCACTGTTGCACAAGGATGACTGGGATGTGCTGAATAGATCTCCACATACTATCGTATCAAAATAGACGGGCACTCCAGGAGTGCTTCCAGCTGGGAGCGAATCACTTCCAGTTCGGAGCACTGCCCCTTGGACTTACCACAGCCCCCTGGGTGTTCACCAAATGCATGGCAGTGGTAGCCGCTTACCTGAGGCTCGGGGGATTCCAAGTGTTTCCATATTTGGCTGGTTGACTCCTAACCGTTTCCACAAAGATTTAACTAATCCAAGCCAGGCACTACTTACTCCAGTTTGTGCACTCCCTGGGCATCACCATAATCATGAGCAAGTCCAATCTTATTCCGGTTCAGAATCTAGAATTCATAGGTATGCAGCTCAGCACAAGGGATCAGATAGCTTCTCTTCCTCTACATCGAGTAGCCATTCTGAAGAACCAGGTACAACAGATTTTAGCACAAGCTCCCTCCGCTCAACTAATCCTGCAGGTACTGGGGTCCATGTCTGCAGCCATCCTGTTAGTTCCCCTAGCCAGGTTCTTCATGTAGGTTCTACAGTGAATGCTAGCAAATCAGTGGTTCATTCCGTGTCTGCCCTTATCCTTTTGCATCAAAGTGACTCCTGTCTGCAGGTGTCCTATCAGTTGGTGGAGTTATTCAGACAATGTTATTCTCAGCAGACATTTTGTGAGCAGTCCCTTGATAGCCACCATGACCACTGATGCTTCCCAGTCTGGGTGGGGGGGGTATTACAATCTGAAAATGGTCCAAGGCACATGGTCGCCTCACGAGACCAGGTTACGCATCAGTGTCCTAGAAATAACAGCGGTCCTCCTAAGGTTGCAATCCTTTCAGGACCCGAGACCAGGTTACGTATCAGTGTCCTAGAAATGAGAGCTGTCCTCCTAAGGGACTATTGCAGTACACTGGCAGCATGTTGTCTGGTACGTCAAGCAAGGAGGAACACAGTCTTACCCCCTGTGCAGGGAGGCCATAAGACTGTTGGAGTGAGCGATCTCTTCAGACCGCCTTCTAATTGCACACACATCCCAGGGAGACCAGCGATCTGGCAGATTGCTTCTGATTCTGCATAAGTGGTCCTTCAACCAATCGGTAGCAGACATGATCTTCAGCAGTTGGGGTCAACCTTGCTTTGATCTCTTAGCCTCTTCTGTCAGCAACAAGTGCAGCAAGTTTTTCACTCTGATCCCTCCTCCAGGGGAGTACCCAAGGGATGCTATAGTCCGAGTGGCCCCTGGGTTTCCTATATGCTTACCCTCTCCTGCTAATTACAAATTTCTTCAGAAGGTGAGTAGGTTGAAGAGTTAAGTCATCCTCATTGCCCCTTTATGGCTTCATCAGGTGTGGTTTCCCTTCCTCTGGTCTCATCTATAGTATTCTCTTTGCTTACTGGAACCCACTCAGGACCTACTTTCTCACCTGTCAGGGGTGCAACACCCATCAAACTCAAATTGACTGCTTGGCTTCTCCACTTCCGACCTTGATTACAGTCCTGGCTTCAGTCCGTATTCCAGAAAATTCTTTTAGCATAGCAAAAGCCTTCCACTAAGAAAGTTTACAATACCAAATAGACGAGATTTGTTGTTTGGGCTACCAACAGGAAAACTGACCCATTTTTCAGCACCTGTTTCGGATTTGTTACAGTTTCTCAGTACACTTATCAGTGAGGGTGCTAGCTTTTCCACTATTAAGCTATAGTTGACCATTATTTTTAACTTTCACACAGCAAGTCAAACAAATTCCTTAACGTTCAGATTGTGTAAATCTTTCTTGAAGGGTGTTTTCTTAAGGACACCAATTAGGGATCCTTCTCCTTGGGATCTTATTCTGGTGCTGCAGGCATCGACACAGGGCCCCTTTGAACCTGTTGCTATTTGTGACGTGAAGTTTCTGTCCTGGAAAACAGCTTTCTTGGTTACTGTGACTTCCAAGAGGATTTCTGAGCTTCAAGCTCTATCTTCTAAACCTCCTTACATCCTGTTCCATAGCGAGTAGTGTCTTTACACATTAATCCATCCTTTATGCTTAAAGTAGCTGCATAAAATATCAATCAGTCCATACAACTACCAGTGCTCTTTCCCAATTTTTCTAACAAAGGGGAGTATGTTCTGCACCTTTTAGATGTTCATCGACTGCTATTTTTATATACACAAGACCAAGCAATACTGAAAGGCTGATCAGCTTTTTATAGCCTTTTCTTCGAATAGACTTGGACAAGCGATATCAAAAATTACCTTGGCAAATGGATCTCAGACTGCATTTCTTTTATTCCTCCATAGGGTTGCAGTTACCTAAACTCCTAGGGTGCATTCTACCAGAGCTATGGCTACTTCCTCAGCCTTCTATGCCAGAACCTCTATTGATGACATTTGTGCAGCAGCTACTTGGTCTAATAATCACACCTTTGTATCTCGTTACAAGTTTGATGTTATTTCCAGGAGCAGGGCTTCCTTTGTCTTGATGGTGCTGTGGCATGTCCTTCCATGAGGGCCACTCAGGGTTCTCATTTCTGGAGACTCTGACCCTATCGTGAGGGTGAATGAAGGAGACCTCAGATTAAAAAGTTATGTCGTACCATAACTTGGCGTCTGTTGTCTTTCATTCATCCTCTCTCTCCCACCCAACCATCCCCCTACTTTTCTTAAGGAACCTGGATGATCCTGTGTCTGACCTCTTCTGCCAGTCTTTGATGTCTGAGTGTAGCATGCCTGGGTTTGGCAAACTCAATCTGAGGTAGTTTGGTAGATGTCGAACATTGTGGGTAAGAGGGAGGAGGTTGAGAGTTGGCTCCAAGTCTGTGGAAAGTGGACGAGCTTAATCTGTGTTTGCCTTCATTCGGATGCAAGAATGGTAAGACATAACTTTTAATTTCAAGTCTAGATGAGATCATTGCAGTATTTATTAAAAAAAAAAAATACTGAGAAGCTTAAATGTTAAGACCATTAGGCAGATATGGTCTGTCTGTCTGGCCAGAACTAAAAATTGCTGTACTCTTAATGGTAGCCAGGAGTATCATGAAATCCAAAAATGTATAACCATGAAAAGGGGAAAAAAGATGCTTTTTCTGTTTGGTATCCATATAGCTTTGCATTCTGTGAACGTTTTGTATTTGTAACGTGGCATTTAGAAAACGTATTGGGATTACCACGAAGTTGGTGAAGTTGTAATGGGAAAAAAGTAGATTTTTTCTAGATTTTTTGAAGGCATGAAATTCTTGTATGTGCATGTTATTTTATTTAGGTATTTGAGCTGCAAGAGTCCATTTTCATTCATTCATTCTATCCTTGTAAAAAGTTTAAATATCAGTATAGATAGCATGTTAGAAAATAAGGAAAATAGTTGTACATTGCACAGACAAGTACATACATTTAAACCAGCTTGAACAGTAAGCAAACTGAATAAAATTGGATGTAATAGATTCATCGGGAAGTACTAGGCTGGCTGCACTTAGGAAGCTATTTTAAACCTAGCCAATTTCCCCTATTGTTCTCAAAACCAATCTCATTTGGTTCTATATTGGCTTTGTTGATGCCATAGTCAAAAATGATATATTGCCATTACTGAGAATAACCGGGATCATACCATTGATAACTGGAGAGGAATCATGCATGGGATAAAACATTTAGGAGCTGCCTGTCACCATTAGTAGCACAGGGGGCAATATTTAATTTAACTATGTTCTAAAACCTATTTCTTTTGACACTTGTTGGATATATCTTTAATGTTTAATAATGGCTCACTTTCATTATTTCTCCATGCTTACCTCTTTTGGTATTTGGAATTTTTAGAGAATTGTGGTCTGCTAGATTACATAATATAGAATTTTAAAAAGTGGAAAACAGGTGCATGTTTTACTGTGATTTAGAGCATCTGTTCTTGCCTGTAGGTACGAGCATTCTACACCAAGGTGCTGAATGAAGAAGCGCGCAAGAGATTGTGTGAAAACATAGCCGGTCACCTTAAAGATGCTCAGCTGTTCATTCAGAAAAGAGCTGTAAGTATGCATTGATGTGTAGCTCTACTTTATTTTTGCGACTAGAGGGAGATGGTGTGATGTGTAAATGTAGTTATGTTGAAGGTTTATTATGGTAAGTGCATTGTCAATTTTCTGGTGGTTTTCAAGGTTGCATGCTAGCTGCTGTCATTCAGTTGGTGACATCCTCTTCGTATCTCATCATAGTGCCTGATTGTTTTTGTCACTGGCAGCATCAAGTACTTTTCTTCGCAGGTTGCATTTGATAGGGCTCCCTAATTATAACTTTTTATTTAGCTGTAGTTTGAGAAACCCTTATTGGATTCTGGTTCTTGTGCAGTGAGTGTTTTATAGAAGTCATGCAATGTTAGTTTATTCCCACTTGAATTCAGGCCCTTGCACACAATCAAACACGTCCACAAGAATCTCAACCACTCTAGCTGACACCATCTTTTCTGTACTAGGTTGAGTTTTCTAGTCACCGCAGATACAATTATTTTTCTTGCTGCTCACAGTTTTATATGTACCTTGAGAACATCTGATACTAAAATAAACAAAAGGTGGGAGTTGGTTACTTGTAGCTATCAGGTGTAACTGATTTGCTTGCCTTATTTTCTGAAATGTGAATGCAAGTTAGTCTCACTTTTAAGTAACCAGTGTCACTTAAATGTAGTAACCCTAACCATAGCTGTCTCTAAAACTATAAAATTTGAAAGCCTGACTAACTCTAAAACTTTAATTCCAAATTATGACTTTATGTACAGTACACATTACTTGCTTTTGATCTCACCAGTAGCCTGGGGCATTATGGTACAAGTTTGTTTATGCTGTTTCCTGACCGCCTGTAGTCACTAGATAAAAGAAACCATGGCTGATGTTGCGAAGTACTGAAACTGAACCATTGCTTGCTTTGCTTTTTCCTGAGGTCCTTCAAGAATGCAACTGCAGTCATAACATATGGGTTGTCCTGCCTCAGGCAGCCCTTGGTCAGCTGGATTCTGAAGTCTGGGTCCAGCGTCGGCTGGTGTTGCCTCCTTTCCGACGTCAGAACGGCTGGAGTATAAAGGCATCGGCCGACGCCATCTTCAGTCTTTCTTGCCGCGCGGTGCCCGAAGCAGAAGCAGTTCGCAAGTGCCGGTCGGTCAGCTCCTGTGTTTTCAGTTACCGAAGTCATCTAAAAGCTAAGTACCACGTTGGGGAACATTTTTTCTTGCCTCAGCCGATGTCAGAACAAATTGAGAAAGTTAATAATTGTTTGTCTTGTGGTAAACAAGGACTTCCATTCTTACTGCCTCCCTTGCCTGGGCCCAGACCACGACGTCTCGGCCTGTGCTGCCTGTGCTTGCTTTAATAAGCGCACTCAGGCACTGGGCAGAATTTGCCGAAGACTTTTTTGGCGGATCCTACGCTTACATCATGCCGTCGGCACAACCGACAGCACCACAAACTACCAAAAAATGAAAGGACCGGGACCGACATCCTCGGCCAGCGTCTTCCACCGATAACGCCTAAGCCCTCCGCAAGTGCTTCGGTCCCTTCGGAAGCGGTAATTCAACCGCTCCAGGCAGACGACACCGCGTTAACTCGTTCTTCGGTCTCGGAGACTACACCGGTGCCGATTGTTGATTTTCCTCCAGAAACCGAAGTTCTGGACCTACCCGACACCATTCCCGTGGACAAAGTTACTCCTGCTCGTGGGGCAGCTAGGCCTCCTGTATTCATGTCCATCAAGGCCTTTGCACGTGCTAAGGCCGCCAGCCAGGCCAAGGCCCATCCTAAACCTACTTCTCAGGCCCCTTCTGATAGACAGATCATGTCTCTTGCTGCAGATCTAATCTCTCTTATCAGGGGGTCTCAGCCTCACCCAGACAGAGGTTCTCAGCCACCTGCAGATAAAAGGCCTAGAACTGAGCAGGCAGACAACCTATCTTCAGATGAAGCCTCTGGGGAATCGGAGCATTCAGATACCCAAGAAGAATCCTTCCAGGCCTATGAGGACTCTGATGCTGAGGAATCAATTCTCTCTGCCTCTCCTCCAGAGAATTTTTCTTTCGGTGAAGTCCTCCACTCCATGAGGGAACATTTTAAGTGGCAGGGTCAGGAATTTTCTGATTCTAGGAAAAGGCTACGTACCTTCCTTAAGTTACCCCAGCACAGACCTTTAGCTATCCCTCCAGTTTTGGATGTCCTGGATGATGTTTTCTCCGACTCCAGTGCTTCCCCTGATTCTCTCCCTCCTTCTCCTCTCAAGCCAGACAGATATTACAGGGTCCCTGACACTCACAAGCATCTCTTTAAGGCCCACTCTGTGGATCTAGAAACTATTTCACAGGGCCCCAAAGGAGTGGCTACCTCCTCAGCCAAGAATCCATTGCCAGCGGACAGGGAAGCAAGGTCCCTGGAGAGATGGGGTAAAAAAGTTTATACAGCTTCCACCCTTGCCATGAGGGCACTTAACTGCCTTTTTCATATGTTTCAGTACCAGGATTGTTTACTGGATGATTTGCAGAAAAAGCTAGCCTCTCCTGAGCCTATAGATAGAAAGCATTGCAGGATCTGGTTCATAACACTCAGCAGGTTAACAATCATTTTCTTCAGTGTGATTATGATGCATTGGAAGCTTCATGTAGGGCAGCTATGACGGGGGCTGTTATACGTAGACATGCTTGGTTAAAAGAACAGCCACTGCCAGACCATGTTAAAGTAAAGCTACTTGATGCACCTCTGGAAAAACAGAAGCTTTTTGGTGCTAATGCAGAAGATGTGTTGAAGTCCATTGAGGAAAAGGCTAAATCAGTACAGACAGTCAAAGATTTTCTCCAGGTTCAGCCACCCAGATTCAGCAGGAATTGGCCTTCAAAGAATTGGTCCTTTCCAGACACTGACAAGCTTCAAAGGGGAAAAAACAGGCGTGCTCGAGGTAGAGGGCAATACCGAGGCTCCTACAGGGGCCGCCAATGGCAACCACCAAATCAGAGAAGTGGCGCAGGTAGTCCAGCTGCACCACAAGGACAATCACAATGACTTGACTTTCATACCGCCAACCAAGGCTCAAAGAGAAGCACCTTTAGGCGGAAAATTATCCTTATTCTCAAAGAACTGGCACATTTAACCCAAGGACAAATGGATTCTGGATTTAATAGACCAAGGTTACAGATTCCACTTCCATACTTTACCAACAAGACAAGGCATGCCAAACCTGCCACAAAATCAAAGGGCAGAGGCCCTCATTCAAATTTCAAAGCTGTTACAAATAAAAGCAATAGAAAAGGTCCCTCCTCAGGAACAAGGCCAGGGATTTTATTCAAGACTGTTCCTTGTTCCAAGAAAAGAAAACAAATGGAGGCCTATACTGGACTTGTCTACTCTAAATACTTTTCTCATTGTGCCAAAATTCAAAATGCTGACGTTACAGCAACTCCTTCCCATGCTGGGCAAGGGGTCTTGGCTGGTCACTCTAGACCTCAAGGAGGCATACCTGCATGTCCCCCTCAGACAACAGTTGCAGAAGATACCTTGGATTTCTTGCAGGGTCAGAGCATTATCAATTCTCAGCATTGCCATTTGGCTTATCTACTGCGCCCAGAGTTCACGAAATGCCTGGCATCAGTAGTTGCACACTGCAGGCTCCAGGGGATTCAAATATACCCCTACCTGGACGATTGCCTTATACAAGCGGACAACAAACAAACCTTGATAACAAACTTGGACTATGTCATTTAATTACTACAGGCTTTGGGATACACAGTCAACATTCAAAAATCAAGACTACTGCCATCCCAACAGATTATTTTTCTAGGAACCAAACTGGACACAAAATCACAAATGGCTTTTCTCACAGAGGAGAAATAAGAGCAGTTACCAGAGTACTTCAAAAGCCTAGCAAAGCTCTCCCAGCTGACTGCAAGGAAATTCCTGCAGGCCCTGGGGTTCATGGCATCTTGCATTCTTCTGATACCTTTGGCAAGACTTCACATGAGAAAGCTGCAATGGTACTTAAAAAGCTTATGGTCCCAACACAGCCAAAACCTAGAGGACGTAATTCCACTCATTCCATGTCTGCAAAGAGAATTTTTGTGGTGGGCTCAAGCAAATCATTTAAACAAAGGCATGTCTTTCAACAAACCTCAAGCAAGTCAAATCATTACAACAGATGCCTCAGACCATGGATGGGGGGCGCACATGGAGGGCAGATGCATTCAAGGGCAATGGACCCCAAGGGAAAGACATCTGCACATAAATCAAAAAGAGATGTTGGCAGTGATACATGCAATCGAGACCTTCGAAAAATCACTTCAAGGTCATCTGCTAATAAGGACAGACAACACCACTGTTATGTGGTATATAAACAAGCAGGGAGGCACTCATTCTTATCCCCTCTGCAGATTAACAATGATTCTTTGGGAAAAGTCCTTGAGTCTGAAGATTCACTTGCAATCCCAGTTTGTGCCAGGCAAGGACAATGTTCTGGCGGACAGGCTGAGCAGAAACTTCTTGGATCCGCACGAATGGATGCTGCATCCTCACATTTTCTCACAAATAAGTGCATGGGGAAGACCGGACATAGATCTCTCTGCTTCTCACCTCAATCATCACCTGGAAAAGTTCTGTTCAAGGACTCGCCATCCTCTAGCCTGGAGAACGGATGCTCTCTCCTTCAGCTGGAATTCCCTAACAATTTATGCATTCCCTCCTCTACCATTATTGACCAAGGTGTTACTGAAGATCAAGGCAGAACAACCAACTGGCATTTTGATAGCTCCAGACTGGCCAAGGCAGCACTGGTACCCATTGCTATTGAGCATAACTCTGACCAAACCGTGGCCCCTGCTTCTAACTCAGCACAACTACAGGACTGTTCATCAAAACCTGCAAACATTGCAACTGACAGCTTGGGGGGTTCCATGACTACTTCCCATATCCCTCTTCCCAAAAAAGTTCAAGAGATCTTACTGGAAGCACGCAGACCTTCCACCAGAAAAACCTATTCAGCCAAGTGGAAGAGATTCATCATCGGGAATGCCAACAAGGGTCAGGATGCATCAGTATTGAGCATACCACAGATATTAGAATACTTGGCAGAAATGTTTCATAGTGGCCTTTCATATTCTTCCATAAAAATTCACGCTTCAGCAATCTCAGCAAAATACAATTGTGACCCACCTGTGTTTTCGCATCCCTTGCTAAGACGGTTTCTAAGAGGGATAAAGAATATCAAACCTCCCAGAAAACCACCATTACCTGCATGGGACCTCAATTTCGTCTTGGAAAAATTAACTTTTCCTCCCTTTGAACCAGCAGAATCTTCAGAAATGCAATTTCTCTCCTGGAAAACGGCTTTCCTGTTGGCAGTAACATCAGCAAGAAGAGTCTTGGAGATACAGGCCCTCATGGCAGTACCTCCCTTTCTCATTTTTCATCAGGACAGAGTTTCTCTAAGAACCAATCCTTCATTCATGCCAAAAGTAATATCCAGGGTGTCTCTAAATCAAGCAATTCACCTGCCTACTTTCTTTCCCAATCCTCAAAATAAGGGGGAAAAGCTGCTGCATACTTTGGACATACACAGGCAATTATGCTACTATTTGGGCAGAACAAGGACCACCAGAAAATCTGA
Organism: Protopterus annectens; assembly: GCF_019279795.1. NCBI lineage: Eukaryota > Metazoa > Chordata > Ceratodontiformes > Protopteridae > Protopterus > Protopterus annectens. Next base: position 265,910,957 of record NC_056743.1, read on the forward strand.
CCAACTATTTGTAGCCTGTGCTGCTGGAGTACAAGGAAAGGCAATCTCCAAACAAACAATTTCAAAATGGATTGGACACTGCATCAGATTCTGCTATTCTTTTCATGGAAAAAGTGTGCCAGCCAATATTAGGCCACACTCCACCTGAGCTATAGCCACATCCACAGCCTTTCTAAGAGGAGTGGCTACAAAGGACATTCTAGAGGCTGCTACATGGAGCTCCGTGCATACATTTACCAAACACTACAACCTGCCTTTATACTCCAGATCCCGAGCAGGCTTTGCTTCAGCAGTCCTGCAGGGCATTTTAGCTACACCATCCCTTTCTTAGATCCAACCACCCCCAGCTTGGCTATGGTATTCAACCCATATGTCAGGACTGCAGTTGCATTCTTGAAGGACATAGTACAGTTTTGTACCTACCATAAATGTAGATGTCTGATAGATATGCAACTGCAGTCGGGTTTTCCCTCCCTCCTACCCCTCTGCATTTTTTCTTTTTGGGTCCACTACCCCTCTACCCTATTAGCTTGGGGGTATCTTTTATGGTGTATCTGTATTACTGTTGTGCATGTCTGGAATTGTTTATCCATTCACCAAATTTAGCCTTCCTTGGGGGGCACCTGGCATCTGGGGCAGGAAACACTGAAGAAGATGGTGTCGGCCGATGCCTTTATACTCCAGCCTTTCTGATGTCGGAGAGGAGGTGACACCGGCCGACGCCGGACCCAGACTTTGGAATCCGGCTGACCGAAGGGCTGCCTGAGGCAGGACAACCCATATGTTATGACTGCAGTTGCATATCTATCGGACATCTACATTTATGGTAGGTACAAAACTGTACTTTTTGGAACTTTATGTGGTACTTTAATTAGATGTTCACCAGCCCTGCTTGAAGCTGGAGTCTTACTATATTGTTTTCTACATTGCTAAAATGGAATCTTGGGAAAGGAGTAAAGGAATGAGCATTGCTTGAAGATATTAGATTATTATTCTATCCAGGAAAACCTAGCACAAGGCAGATGTATGCTGGGTAAGGAATGAGGTACCCAGGTGGCAAAGGCCCTATCCCTAGTTCTGTCTGAGTTTGTCCTTCTGAAGCCTTTTTCCCCGTTCTTGTTACTTCCAGTTTGTGTGAGATGTCGATTTTTGAGTTTGAATCTTTCCATTTGCCCGATACCTTTAAGATGTATCAGAGAGGCCCTGCCATGATCTGTAATTTGACACAGATCTTGACACGACAACTTCTTATACTTCAGTGTTAGGGATGTATTGAGTGTTGTAAAGACCTGAGAGCTTTGATCTCCCAAATTATGCATGATGGTCCTTGTTTCACTAACTCAGAATGGTATACCATGGTTTACCCCTCGTGCACACACCTCTGACCTTTTCTCTTCTAAATCTCCTTTTTGTGGAATTTGTTGGGGGTATTCGGCTTAGGAATGCTCACTCTCCTCTTCCCAAAAAATGTTTGTGTATTTGTCAAGCTGTGTGCATGCCCATTTTGCAACATATATGGTCATACTTATTTTGATAAGAAACTTACAAAAATTGTCGTTTACACTACAAATAACTTGAGACCACTGAACACAAACAAGGACTCCAGTACTGTTGACAGATTAGAGAAAACAATATACAAAGTTGCCAGGCTAATGCTTTAGTTTTTCCAGCTACTTGTCAGACATAGCCCAGTTTTAGACCTCAGTCTGTCGCTTTTCTGGTTTCCTTACTTAAATGTTGCTGAGATTAATTTTTTGATCCGTCATTCCTACGACTGTAACTAGCAAGACTTTTGTGTATTTTTTTTTTCTCAAATGAAAAGTGGCAGTCTTGCTTATTTAAATGTTCCAGTAAAAAATGTAGCTTTAAAGTACTGACCATAAACCACTTCATTATTTGGAAGTCAAGGGGGATTTTAATATTTGTTAAAACCTTGTCCACCTATATAGTGCCTTTTTTTATGCAATGTCAGATTTAAAAAGCTTCCATCTTAACAAAACCGAATCTAGATGAGAAATGTGTTGCTGCTCGACACTAGGTGCTTCAAATAACTCCCTACAGGCACTGCTTATCCTGGAATGGCGTTCATCCCATCAGTGCAGGGTTTCAGCATCTACCGTCTATTCAGGCCCCCCACACTAGTTGAAGCCTGCAGATTCATGAAGAAAATGTCTTGGAGTTGCCTTTAACAAGCACTCATTGCATCATAGCGAACAGTGTGCCCCCCCCCCCCCATGTTCCTGTTGGCCTGTACCTCCTACTTGACTAGTGTGGTGTTCCTGTGCATTAAGCCAAACACCTTTCTTTTAGGGGACTTCAAGTTCTCCCCTAAATGTACGTTCCCCAACATGAATGTTCAGAGATATCTGGACTTCATACATATGTGGATCAATTAGTCTACACCCCAACTTGAGGCAAAATCCTGTACTTGGTTCCCACCACTGTGGAAAGTGTTTTTCTCCATCAGTTGCAACTTTCTCCCTAGTCAAATCAAACAGTAAATTTACATTCACCGTAAGACTGAATCCGTTAGCACCTTCTCATACCTCAAAATTCAGAGATTATGCAAAGGCCGATTTAAAATGGAGTGACCTGGATAAATTCAACTTCTCCCTCCAAGCTGATAATTTTGCTGTATTTTCAGAATCCATTAGTCAAGTTCTGTGCACGTGTGAATAATTTATAGATGCATTTGTACCCCTCTGAAATAAACAGTGCCAAATGTGAAAACAAACCCCCATAGTGGAGTCAAAATATAAAAGGGATCTAAAATGAAAGGAAGAATGGGGGGGGTCTCATTGCATGCAGTAGTAAATGTACCATTCAAGATATCAAATTTTCTTGCTAAACTTACAGAACTTCAGTTCCTTATCAAATCCGCTAAAGCTAGACACTAGGTAAAAATAGACACTTGGGCAAAAGATCTAAAGCCTTTAACTACGTTAAAAACCTCAAATTATGTTCAGTACTGCAGAGAGCTAATAGTAAATAATATCAAATCATACTCTGGTATGCCCAACCCCCACTCCTACATTCCCATTTCACATACCTGCGTCTACACCCCCTTTCAGATCTCTCAAGAATAAGTATTCAAAGCACTTTCCAGGGCCAAGAACATTGCTTATTTGGGGCCATATTTACACTGTATATTTACGTGAAAAATACAGAGAAGGTCAGAAGGAGTTGCAGTGTGTCTTTGTAGACTTGGAGAAAGCATATGACAGGGTGCCTAGAGAAGAGTTGTGGTATTGTATGAGGAAGTCGGGAGTGGCAGAGAAGTACGTAAGAGTGGTACAGGATATGTACGAGGGTAGTGTGACAGTGGTGAGGACTGCAGTGGGAGTGACAGATCCGTTTAAGGTGGAGGTGGGATTACATCAAGGATCAGCTCTGAGTCCTTTCTTATTTGCAGTGGTGATGGACAGGTTGACAGATGAGATCAGACAGGAGGCCCCGTGAACTATGATGTTTGCAGATGACATTGTGATCTGTAGTGAGAGTAGGAATCAGGTTGAGGAGACTCTGGAGAGGTGGAGATATGCTCTAGAGAGCAGAGGAATGAGGGTCAGCAGGTCTAAGACAGAATATATGTGTGTAAATGAGAGGGAGGGTAGAGGAATGGTGAGGATGCAGGGAGTAGAGTTGGTAAAGGTGGACGAGTTTAAGTACTTGGGATCAGCCGTTCAGAGTAATGGTAAATGTGGAAGAGAGGTGAAGAAGAGAGTACAGGCAGGGTGGAATGGGTGGAGAAGAGTGTCAGGAGTGATTTGTGACTGACTGGTATCAGTAAGAGTGAAAGGGAAGGTCTACAAGAGTGTAGTGAGACCAGCTATGTTATATGGGTTGGAGACAGTGGCATTGACAAAAAGGCAGGAGTCAGAGCTGGATGTGGCAGAGTTAAAGATGTTAAGATTTGCAATCGGTGTGACTAGGATGGATAGGATTAGGAATCGGTATATTAGAGGGTCAGCTCATGTTGGACAGTTTGGAGAAAAAGCAAGAGAGACGAGATTGCGTTGGTTTGGACATGTGCTGAGGAGGGATGATGGGTATATTGGGAAAAAGATGCTAAGGATGGAGCTGCCAGGTAAGAGGAATAGAGGAAGGCCTAAGATAAGGTTTATGGACGTGGTGAGAGAGGACATGCAGGCGGTTGGTGTGACAGAGCAAGATGCAGAGGATAGGAAGAAATGGAAAGAGATGATCCGCTGTGGCGACCCCTAACTGGAAAAGCCGAAAGAGAATGATGATGATGATTTATGTGTTACTTTTTAGCCTGCTGTATAATCCCCATTTTTCTCTATTTTTCTCGCTTTTTTACCATTAATTTTAACTCAGATGTCTTCAACTGTTTAACTTGGGTAACTATTTGCAGAACAATTTACAAACCTTCTGTCGTCCTTTGTGTGCAGTGTTACTCTGTTTTATTGTCCCCGTTTCAACTGCCTTTTTTTTTTCTAATTTTAGTTTCTTTGAGGCTTTCCTACCTAAATTTATACTTTTACTTGCCCCTATTTCATATTTTTTTCAGGCTAAATCACTCGTCTACCTCTAACCATTTGCACCATTTCTTCCGAAGTGCAGTGTCTCTTCCTTCCCCCATCTCCTCCTCTCAATATGTGGTGTGCCATCTGTCTCAGTTAGTTTCCTATGGGTGGTTCTTGCCCTTTTTTTTTAATTCCCTTTTTATATTCTAACAAACATAGCTATTCCCTATATCCACTTGTGTTATTTTTCTTCTATTAGCAATTGCATCTCTGCTTTAAATCTTTCCAGTTCCTTACATTCTCCAAAAGTGTACACAAAGCTCTTTTATTCCTGCACCTTCAAGTCCTGTCCAATACTGGGGGCATCTTGGCCAACTTTGCCTAGTTTTAAAAATACTTGTGTGCAGGGACTTCATGCAAAGATTCCGAACTTATAGAATTAGTTCTGCATTGTTTGGTTTGTTATGTTTTCCTCATTTATCCTGGCAGAGTTGACTTCCTCCAACATATCTTTACCATTCCTCCTTCCACTTTTTTACAAGCTCTTTTACTTCCATTCTTAACTATCTCTTACTTTTTCTTCACGACCTTGTCTCACTACCACCTCTTCTATTTTGAATCCCCTGAACAACTTCCAGGACTTTGATCTCCTATCATTTTTCATCTTCCACTTATTTTTAAGCTCCTGGTACTCCTACTTATTTATTCATTCATTTAGTTAGCATTTGTTGACTGAGAGGCCAATTAGGACAGGGCCCATTTTCAGTGGAGGCCCAGGGAGAAATGCTCCAGATGCATGTTTTTGGAATGTGGTAGGAGAAAACTGGAGTACCTGGAGGAAACCCACACAGATGCAGGGAGGACATGTAGACTGCAGAGAAGGCAACCCAGCCGAGAAGCGAACTGGAGAACCTCTTGCTGTGAGGCAGCAACATTAACCGCTGCACCATTGTGCCACCCTATGTTGTCCTCTAATTGGTATTCCTCTTTCATCTTCTCCCACATAGCAAGTCTTCCCTCTGATATTAGTTGGACCCAGTATCTTACTTCTCTTGATGTTCTTCGTGTTTCACTGTTGTAGTCGCTACATTTGGGTCATCTGCTGGCAGGTTGCCCTCAGTAGGCCTGATTAACAAAGTCTTGGGTCCTGCATCGGTTGCTGTCCCTTCTTCCATGACGTCCGGTCATCAGTGGTATAAAACCTGCAGTTGATGTCATTACATTAGTCTTTCTTGCCGCAGGGTGCCCGAAGCAGAAGCAGTTCGCAAGTGCCAGTCGGCAGACTCCTGAAATTTTCGTTTTGAGTTTCAGATCCGAAGTCTTCAACTAAAAAGCTAAGTACCCCGTTGGGGAAACTTTTTCTTGCTCCTTCTGATGTCACTAAAAGTTAATAATTACATTACTTGTGGGAAGCAAATACCTCATAAGGATTTCCATTTGTACTGTATTCCTTGCCTAGGCCCTGACCACGACGTACCTTGCTTTCGGTTCTATGCTTTATTTAATCAACATACTATTAAACGTCGGTACATTTTTGCTTTCAAATATTTTGGCTCGCGCTTTAATTATCCAGAAGTGTCATCTGTTAGTAATCAGACTACCAGAATACCTAAAAAACACAAAGAAAAAGACAGACTGGCCGTTGAGGTTTAAAACTGCAGACAACGCTTCTAAGCCAGTCGCCAGTTCGCCGGTACTTGGTGAGGGGCTTTCGCAGCCCCTGATACCTGCCAATTCTGATTCGCAGGCCTGTACCAAGACCCATTCGGAGTCCAGTATGCTGCGAGATGCTTTGATTATGGAACCCGCGGATGTCTCTACCTTGGATGGGTCTGGAGCCACTGGCACTGGCTTTTGTGGGTGTTTACAGGCCAACAGATTTGTATATTAGACAGATACCATCTTTAAAACCAAGGCCACAATCTCGACCTACGTCTAAAAAATGACGCCTAGGCCACTTGTGCAGACTCCTGTGTCTAAGAACCAAATGATCAAAATGGCTGAAGATTTAATTTACTCTGATCAGGGGTAGTCAACCCCCCCCCCCCTCTAAGAGCCCTAGGCAAGATATTGACTATTAATCTTCTGAACAGGATTCTGTTTCTTCTGATTCTTCTAATGAACAGGAATTGTCTATACCTACTTATGAGGACTCTGATGCAGAAGATTCCATTCCTTCTGCTTCTCCCCCTGAGGATTTTTCTTTTCGGGAAACTTTGAATACCTTAAGGGAACATTTCTACTGGGAAAGTCAGGATTTTTCCGAATCTAAAAAGAGACTTGGGGATATTCTTCTTCTTCCTCAGCATAGGCCTTTGGCTATACCTCCTGTTCTAGACATTGTTGATGAATCTGGTATGGCTCCTGATTCTCTGCCTCCAGCTCCTTGTAAGCCAGACAGGTACTACAGTGTTCCTGACTCCCACAAATTCCTTTTCAAAAATCTTATTGCAGATCCTGAAAACATTTCTCAGGGTCCCAAGGGCATTAAGGCTTCTACTGCTAAAAATCCTACCCCTTCTGATAGAGATTCCAGAATGCTGGATAAATGGGGTAAGAAGGTTTACACTTCTGCAGCCTTGGCAAACGGGGCTTTAAACGGTCAATTTCATATGCTAAAATATCAACATATCATGGGACTGCTTAAACAGAAAATGATAATTTCTGACTGTGGAAAATATTTACAGGATCTATTGCATTCAGCTGAACAAGCTGGAAAACGTACTTTGCAATGTGGTTTTGATTCTTTGGAGGCCTCTTGTAGGGCTGCTGTAACTGGGTTTGGGCTAAGAATGCATGCTTTGGCTCAAAGGGCAAACTCTGCCTGATCGTGTCAAAGCAAAATTGTTGGCTGCTCCTTTACAACAGGACCGTCACTTTAGTAATAAGGCTGAAGAAGTTCTAAAAAAGATGAAGCTAAATCTGTACAAACAAAGATTACTTACAAGTGCAACCTCCAAGATTTAGTAGACACTGGCCTACTAAGAACTGGTCCTTTCCAGTTCCTTCAAGAGCCACTCAAGTCAGACACACTTTCCAAAGGCACCAGGTTTCGGTCCCAAGGGACTTCCAGAACAAAACAATGGGGTGCCTCCTCTTCCAAATCTGGAAACAAGACACCTTCTTATGGTAAGTGGTCTCAATGACCTCCCTTTACACTTACCAAGAACTTACCTTTTAGCCTTCCCTTTGGGGGGGCTGGCTCTTCATGCAAGAAACTGGCAACTTATAACCCAGGACAAATGGGTTTTAAATATAGTATCCCAGGGATACAGATTTCATTTCCACACGTTGCCAATACCAAACGGATGGCCAGACCTGCCCCTAAATCAGTGGGCAGAGGCCCAGAAACAAGTACTTCCCTCGTGAACATGGGGGCTATTCAGTCAGTACCAGAAGAGGAAAAGGGACACGGTTTCTGTTCAAGACTTTTCCTGGTACCCAGAAAACACAAATCATGGCGTCCAGTTCTGGACTTATCTACTCTAAACACCTTTCTGGGCATTCCAAAATTCAAGATGCTGACTCTTCATTTACTTCCTATGCTAGGCAAAGATGTCTGGTTGGCAACTCTAGATTTAAGAGGCTTACCTGCATATCCCAATCAGGGAGTCTTGCAGAAAATACCGCTGCTTCAAAGCAGGCTACTTGCATTACCAGTTCTCTGCACTGCCCTTTGGCTTATCTACTGCGCCCAGGGTCTTCACAAAGTGCCTGGCACCAGTAATTGCATTTTGCAGACAAAAAATACTGAAATTTATCCATACCTGGACGATTGTCTAATTCACTCAGAAAACAAGGACATTCTAATAAAACATCTGTTTGTACAAAGGGTTCTGACTTGTCTAGGGTACAGTATAAACAAAGAAATCACAACTGGTACCCTCTCAAAAAATGACATTCCTGGGTGCAAGTTTAATAAAACTGCCCAGATGGCTTTCCTTATGCCAGAGAAGTAAATTCATTTGGTGACCTACTTCAAACAGGTGGCCACAAAATCCCTCCTTTCTGCAAGGCAAATACTGCAAGCCTTGGGGTTCATGGCCTCCTGAATTCTTCTAATTACATATGCAAGACTGCATATGAGGAAACTTCAGTGGTACTTAAAAAGGCTATGGAGTCAGCATTGTCACAGCCTGGAAACGATGATTCCTATCTTACCTTGCCTGCGCCTAGAGTTCTATGGTGGGCAGAGGCCTGCCACCAGAACAAGGGATTGTAATTCAGACAATGCCCTGCCGCCCAAACACTAACTACAGACTCATCAGACTGTGTGGGGTGTTCATCTGGCAGGGAAGTGCATTCAGGGAAAATGGAGCCCAAATCAAATGCCACCTTCACATAAATCAAAAAGAAATGCTAGCTGTACAGAATGCACTCACAGCCTTCAAGGACCACCTTCATCCAGGACAATTACTGATAGACAACACCACAGTTACGTGGTACATAAACAAGCAGGGGGTAACACTCCTACCCCCTTTGCAGACTAGCCATGGAATTGTGGAACACTGCTTTGACCTTTCAAGTACAACTACAAGCTCAATTCCTGCCAGGAAAGCTGAATACTCTGGCAGACGAACTAAGCAGAAATCTCATGGACCCTCTCGAATGGAAACTGGAACTACGGATTTTCAAAATGTTGACACGCAAATGGAGCCCAGACGTAGATCTTTTTGCCTCACCCCAGAACTGTCAGTTGGACAAATTTTGCACAAGAACTCATCACAAAAAAGCCTGGAAAGTGGATACTCTGTCCTTCAGCTGGAAAAACATATCAGTCTATGCCTTCCCCCTCTGTCTCTGTTCTCCAAAGTTGTTCAAGTCCAACAAGACAAACCAAAAATGATTTTGATTGCTCCATACTGGCCTCACCAGCACTGGTACCCACTCCTGCGCAAGTCTGTCACACCTTCACTGTGGCACCTGCCTCAGACACCTTACTTACTGTCTCAGCAAAACAACCAAACTCTGCGCACTCAGCTCCAGACTTTGAATCTTGCAGTGTGACTAATCACCTAAATTCACCCTTAGCATCCTTCAACAAACCTGTGATGGATGTCATTTTAGAGGCGAGAAGACCTATTACTAGAAAATCTTATGCTGACAAATGGAAAAGATTCTGTGCCTGGAATCGATCTCGAGGTATAAGCACAGCGGTGTCCAACATTCCTCAGATTTTGCAATGCTTTGAGATGTTTCACAAGGGCCTGTTTTTTTCTTCTATAAAAAATCCATGCCTCAGCCATTTCAGATCATTACAACACAGAACCTCCCCTCTTCTCTCATCCTCTGCTAAAGCAGTATCTCAGAGGGGCCAAAAACTTTAAGACCTCCCATGAGAGTTCCAACCCCTACCTGGGACCTTTAATTTTGTATTGGGAAAAACTCTCTCCCTCCTTTCGAGCCATCTGCGACTGCAGACCAAATTTCTCTCCTGGAAAACAGTACTTTCCTTTTAGCAGTCACTTCAGCTAGAAGGATTTCTGAATTACAGGCTCTTATGGCAGTCGAGCCTTTCATCATTTTTCATGCGGACAGGGTATCTCTCAGGACCAATCCATCCCTCATGCCTAAGGTGGTATCCAGTGTGGCTCTTAATCAGACCATTCATTTGCCAACTTTCTTTCCCAATCCACAGAACAAGGGGGAGTTGATTCTGCATTCATTGGATGTACACAGACAACTTGGATTTTACTAAAATGGGACTAAATCTCAAAGAAAATCTGAACTGCTGGTAGCATTTGCTGCAGTGGCAGAGGGAAAGGCTATTTCAAAGCAAACCATTTCCAAATGGATAAGCCATTGTATTAGTTTCTGCTGTAAGCACAATGGAAAAGCTGTCCCCCAGGGGATCCGATCCCATTCCACCAGGGCTGCATCTACTTCAACAGCCTTTGTCAGAGGTGTTCCTACCAGGGACATTCTAGAAGCTGCTATCTGGAGCTCAGTTCATACTTTCACCAAACATTACCATTTACCACTTCTCTAAATCCAGAGCTGGCTTTGCCACTGCTGTCCTGCAGGGCCTTATAGCTGGTCCTAATGCTGTATAATTCCCTCCACCCAACCGTAGCTTTGGGAATCTACCCAAATGTAATGACTGCAACAGTGAAACAACAACATAGTACAGTTGTGTACACTTAAATGTAGATGTTCGAGTGTATTTACTGTTGCAATCCTGGTTACCCTCCCTCCAGCCCCCTATCCCCATTTGGGGGGCACCTGACATCTGGGGTAAGAAAAACTAATGTTATGACGTCGGCTGCATGTTTTATACCCCTGACAACCTGACGTCGTAAAAGAAGGGACAGCAACCGACGCAGGACCCCAAGTCTTTGTTAATTAGGCCGATTGAGGGCAACCTGCCAGCAGATTACCCGAATGTAATTACTGCAACAGGGAAACACTTAACATCTACATTTATGGTTTAAGAGTACACAACTGTACTTTTTCTTCATGCTCCATCTTCATGTTGCTTGTTCCCCTCCTTCCTGCTGTTGTAAGAATCCTTTCTTTCCATCCCTCCCTTTCTTTGCTCTTTCTATTGAGGTTTCAGTTCTGAGCTTTTTTATAATTTTGTACTTTTGTTTTTCCTTTGTGGCTTAAGTCGAGGCTGAAAAGGATCCTTGGACCAATCCACTCAACTGGTTTAATAAATGCAAAATAAAATAAATGGCTCCAGGCATGAATGCATACCCTAATGGCAGAGCAGACATCTAGATGTTTGGGGTAAAAAAAAATAAATAAATAAAAATTAAATGCCTACAATCTGTTAATTTGTCAGATCAGTGTGCTGCAATACCAGGCTGACACAGATGGAGGACATGATAGCACATGCAGATGATGCGGCACTATATAAGGAACACTGCACAGACCATCCTAAACTCCTGTAAGTAGGTAGGCACCCAGATGTGGGTATGATGCCATATGTTTCCATGTCATCAGCATACAACCTCTATAATAAAAGGACATTTATTTGTTATAAAAGGAATTTAACCAGAACATGACAAAGGATTTTTCTCCAACTGTGCCATCGGACAAAGGCCTGTATTTCTCATCCTTTTCATAAGACATGTTTAAGAAACTGGTGGGAAAAGAGAAACATTCCAGTAATTAAGCCATTATTTCATTTTTATGTTCCAAAATACAGTAGCAGTAATCCTAGTAAACAGTGGCACTTTTATAGGAAACCTAGGAAATGGCAGTTCGTGCAAAGGAAGACCCTTGAAAAGGACAGTGAAGGGAAGCTCAGGGGGTAGAGGCAAGGAGAAGGCTTCCCTGCTAGGTGAGAAAGCCTTCCACTCTGCCTGCTCCTCCTCCTTTCCTCATTTTCTGTGTGGGGGGGGGGGGGTCTTTAACCAAGAAAGATGGCTCAGTCTGGCCACAGATTTGCAGGTAAGTGAGGCATAAGAATTTGGCTACAAAATAGAATTCAGAACCTTTCCTTCATGGGCATGTCTTCTACAACCCTAAACCAGATTTGCCTAGCAGTTCTATCCTTGCAGCACTTGCTGAAAACAGCAGCTGTAGACATTGTCCCCTAATCAAGCAACAAACAAGGGGTTTACTCTAACCTTTTTCCTTATTGCCTAAGAAGGATGACATTGGAGACTTGCTGTACTGAGTTCCACAGCGTTTACCAGAAGCTTGGTTCCAGTGTAACTGTCAGAGGAGGGAAAATCCTTGGGCCAGGAAAACAGATGGACTAATCTATACTGACCTTATCCAAATGTCTAGCACATTGCATTGTTTTGTTTTAATAATCATAAGTCCCTTCAAGGGCAGGTCAAAGCCCTAAATTGCAGAGCTGCAACTACATTGGCTGCCTTGTTTTGGAAATGTATACTCCCAAACTATTTGAGGGAGCTGCTTAGACAGTCATTTACACTTTTTCCAGAAAATAAGCTGGACATATGATCTAGAAGTAGAGCATTTTTTCCACAGCCAAATTGCAGGGCATCTAGGTACCTCCTCCACAAATCTCCGAGCGGTCAGAAAAGTGCTGTAGCCTCTTCGTGAGTATGAGATAACCAGCATTGATCCTTAATGAAAAACATAGTACAGCTGTCTAAGCATGTCACCTTACAAGTTCATAGGTAACACTAGGCTGTTGGCCCTAGGGCCTATATAAGCCTAGCCAAAAAGGTACCCTGGCTTTCGCCACCCAAGAAAATTATTTTCCTGTGCTCCTGTTGAGCAGAGCCACAGAAGTGATCCCCGAGGTGAATTTCCTATCTCCCATCCAATCATCAAGATTTTTCTTGAGTGCTAATGACGGGCTTTGTTTGATATAGGTAAGTAGTTCAAGTATGTGAAGTCTCTGGCAACAGGAATCTATCCCTCCAGCATGTTCTGTTTATTGTGGTGACAAGGTTTAGGTACCTAGAGCATGTAGCTCGGAGGGATTGGGATTTCTTTAAGTAGATTTCTTTAGGTGGAGCATATCCGACAGCTCTGGGTTTGACATGTCTTTGTATGTTAGACAGAGATTGCCTCTGAGAAGGCAATATACGACGGAGTAAAGCTGGAGTTTTTTTTTTGAGAGTGGCTGCGTAGGGCTTCTGTTTGAGGCCGGTAATCCTCTTTGTGAGGTATTTCTGCTACCTTTCCAGTTGTTGAGGTCTTATGAGGTACATACCAAAAGGGGCGCTGTATTCTATAATGGGTCTGAGTGACAAGTAGAGGGGAACAATGACCTTTTTTTTTTTTTTTTTCCCCCCTGGATGAGAAACCTTTTGTGATGAGGTGTGCCACATAGAAGGATTTCCTGACTACTGTGGCGACGTGATTATCAAAGGAGACACTACTATCCACCTGTGTCCCAAGGTCTCTTATCACACTTTCAGTGTTAAGTAGACTACCGTCTATGTGGTAGTTCATGGGTACAGAGTTTTTGCCAAAAGGGATGACAATGCACTTTTTGGCATTGAGCTTGAGGCCATGGCTTTGACCCCAGGCATCTGTCTCAGTGAGGCTTTTTTGTAGGATGTCTACATTAAGAAGTTTGATTATGGCTCATAGTTTGCAGTCATCTGCGAACTTCGTTAGCCAAAGACCTTCTGTGTTAGCCTGTACTTCAGAGAAGTAGATTCCAAACAGGAGAGGAGCCAGGACTGAACCCTTCAGTCACTGGTCTGAAGTCAGATTTGGAGTCTACTACTTTCACAGAGTGGGTTCTGTCAGAGCCAGTTGGCAACCCATCTTGTGACGTAGGAATTTGTACCTAGTTTAGTGAATTTATAATTCCAGAGAGGTGGATGGTGTCAAGCCTTGGTGAGATCTAATTAGGCTGTGTGAACCACATTACTCATCTATGGCTTTGGTGACTGCTTCAAAGAATGAACCACATTACTCATCTATGGCTTTGGTGACTGCTTCAAAGAAGTCTATCAGGTTTAGGAGACATGCTCTGCCTTTTACAAACCCGAACTGGGTGGGGTCCAGAGTTTGGAGATTACCAATGTCATTGTTTACAAGTTCCATGAAGATACGTTCCATAGCCTTGCAGACCTGGCTCATCAGGCTAATAGGGCGGTAGTTCCCAGGGTCCATGGTGGCTCCCCCTTTGTGGAGTGGGACAACCATCACTGTGCGCCATTCAGTGGGCAGCAAGCCTGAGGTGAGGCGATGATTGAACATGGTACTTAGGTGGGGTGCCAGTTCGTTCTGTAGTTCGTGTAGAACGCAGCCTGAGTTTGTCAGGTCCCATTGATGCTGTGTTCTTGGCTTTGGAGAGTGTGGTTTTTACCTGTGCAGCCGTGTTTACAGGATCTTTTTATGCTTCCGTTATAAAGATGGGCCCTTCAGTGTATGAGAGGGGGTAAAGTTAGCACTGAACCTATCTGCCAGGATGTTGGCAATATCAGTTGGTTCTGTATATTTAGTGCCATTGTGCTGTAACTCGGAGCAGATCTGAGTGTTGCCATTGAGATTCTTGGCATAGCTATAGAATGCTTTGTGGTTGTTTTTAGTCGGTGGCGATTTACTTTTCGGAAGTAGCTTTGGAGGATTTTGAGGAATCTCAGCTTCTTACTGAGGCTGATCAGGGAGATGTTCTTCATGTTTCACTGTTGCAGTCATTACATTTGGGTAATCTGCTGGCAGTTTACCCTCAGTCGGCCTGAATAACAAAGTCTTGGGTCCTGCGTCGGTTGTTGTCTCCTAAGACGTCAGGTCGGTAGGGGTATAAGAAATGCAGCCTTCGCCATTTTGAGTCTTTATTGCCGCACGGTGCCCGAAGCAGTTCGCAAGTGCCGGTCGGCCAACTCCTGAAATTCCTTGCTTGGGCCCAGATCATAACGTGCCTTGCTGTCTGTTTTGTGCTAGATTTTAACCAACGCAGTATTAAGCGTCTGTATATTTTTGCTCCAAAATATTTTGGATCCAGATTTAATTACCCTGAAATGTCTGTTGGCAATCCGACTACAGGAGTTCACAAAGACAGACCGTTGAGGTCCAAAAACAGACTAAGAAGCTTCTAAGCCAGTTGCCTGTACTCAGTGAGGTGCTTTCGCAGCCCCTGATAATTGCTACTTTTGAGTTGCTGGTCTCTACCGAGACCCATGCGGAGTCCGGTATGCCACGAGATTCTCACAGTATTGAACCCACGGATGTCTCTCCCTTGAATGGGTCCAGAGCCGCTGAGCAGGCACCGGCTTCTGAGGGTGTTTTCAGGCCTCAACATTTTTATATAAAATTGACACCAGCTTCAAAAACAAGATCAAAAACATCTTGGTCTAAAAAAAACGATGCATGAGCCATGTGCTCAGGCCCCTATGCCTAAAAAAAACTGATTATCAAAATGGCTGAGGACCTAATTACCTTGGTCAGAGGTTCCCAACACCCCCTCTGCTAAGAGGCCTATGCAAGACACGGATTATGA